>NC_025993.2:131662665-131766735 GCF_000442705.2 Elaeis guineensis
CAACTACAGTCAATATGGCAAAATTGACCTAACTAGAACTTGCCATGGAGCCTTCATATTGGCCAATCAGCTTTCACCACATAGCTAGTCTAGGGGTGTGTGGAGATACCCAAATCTCTGCCCATCTAGTTACAATTGGCCCACAATGGCAAATGGTCTCTCTAACCATGAGATCATAAAATTGGGCATGGGAGAATCACCCATGCGATATCTTCCGTATAGCAAATAGTTATCCAAAATGGCCTATTCACACATCTTAAAATTCCATAGTGATGGGTACCGATCCTCATCTACATAAATGACTTCGAGAGGACCCTTCAGGCAAGTTCTAAGACTGAAACTCGAAGTTTAGCCTTAATTCTCAGCTCTCTGCGCTGAGTTTCCATCTCTCTGCCACTCACATAGTATTTTTGTTATTTTCCTGAGAATTATTTGATTTAGACATCAAAGGATCCCCCATCGAACACTAGCAAGTTCATTCTTTGTCTATGGTTTTTTAGGACTAAGTTGGGTGTTGGACTAAAGATTTGACTTCAATCTCCTTTCCTTTGCCACTGATTAGATATGATCAACCTAGCTATGATTGCATCTATTTTGGCAATTATCATCCATCAGCCAAGGAGGTGCATTAAGATCTCCAACCAACTCTCTTGATCTGTGCAGCAACTCATCGAGCCCTCCAATATACTAGCCATCTTAATGGCCTAGTCAGATCTGTTTCCAGCAGCAACACTAGTATCACAAAAATTTGAAAGAAACCAAAATTACTGAAGTTGAAGCTAAAAATCCTTGGAACTGTTGCTGCAACAAGAAGGTAAATAGTCAGCAAACACTTTAAAGAGCAGCTGGATGATAAGTTTCCATATTGTGCATTTTGGACTAGTCAATACCAAGTTTGGTATATAAGAAATAAAAACCCTTACAAATAATATGATAGGCAACTTAAAACAGTTAAAAAAATAGACTAAGTGCATATTTGAATGGTTGGGTCCAAAATCCCATGATATTGCATGTTGGGCCAGTATAACAACCAAAAATGTTGGATTGTAAAATGAGCTAAGCCTATGCTTATAAGTATATAGGACTAGTTTTTGAGTTGGCAGGCTCGAATTCCTTAGGGCAAAAAAATGACCATTATAGGTTGGGTCAGCCCACTAAAAGGTAGTCTTGGGTATTTATTAATGTAGGCTTAGCTCAATCTACAATTTAATGCTTTTGGTAGTTAAGTCATGAAATCAATAGGATTTGGACCCAAACATCCAAATAGGTCCTAAGGAACCATTTAGTATGTTTAATTTGTCTCTCTTGTTAGTTAGTTCTGGAAGATCGGTTAGGAGATGAAAGGGGATGAGATTGCATTGGACAATCACTTGGCATTTCAACAATTAAAAAAGTTGGGAATATACTTTATAGATATTATTCATAATAAATTGCTGAAATAAGGGCCTCGAATCAAGCTTTATTGGTGAACATATCGAACATAGGTGGTAAATTAGTAACCACCTCTGATCAAAATCATGCCTAGCAACAAAAGTTTAGCAACACTTCATTGCATGCCGGCAATCTTTTGTAAGTTGGTGTCGGCCAATGTTGTTAAGATTAGGATAAGATTGTAAATGATAATGGAGCCTTGATATGATAGAGTCAGGGACAGTAAGATCTCTTCAGATTTCTATAAAGAATATGAAACAATATAATGCTGCAACAATAAGTAACAAATCACAATAAGGTGGCAAAATTTGATAGTCAATGAGAAATCTGCTATATGATAGGCATATTGAGGATAATTTAAGGAGGCATTTGGTGACCCAAATTGGATCATCAAGATGATAAAGATTACTGATGATTCTTGTCCTAGGATAATTTGATCTCCAATAATTTAAGATTATCGCATTTGGTATGCTATATTCTAATGATTAAAGATTCTTGGATATCCACGAGTAACATGTTTGATATTTTATGGGAACTCAAGATTACGAACTCTAAAAAATATCAAAATACCTTGATATATTTCAAAAAAAATATTTATCAGTTATATCAAACATATTACAGTGAAATATTAATATATTTATTAATGTATTTCATAAAAAGTATATTTATTAGTCTTATAAATCTTTATTCTCTAAAGATATATTAATTATATATTATTATAAAATCAACTTATAATATATTATTTTTTATTACTAATATTTATTTTGATTAGAAAAATAAGGCATACATAAGGAATCTATTAAATATTTAATTATATAATTATAATGTACAATAATATATTTATGTTGTAATTGAAAATTATCTTTGAATAATAATATAACAATAATATCATTAATAATATATTGTAATTGATATAATATATCATAAATATATTATATAGTATCAATATGATATAATATAATATAATATATGATATCAAAATATTATATTTACAATATAATGATATATCAAGTTTTCTGTTGGATTGAAGAAATTTTTATTCTTAAATTTCAGCTCAAGATCATTGCCTTGAGGAGATGTTGGATATCTGACTCAAGGATGGATATCTGATTGGAGAATAATTTGCATAAATTTTGTGGTCATAAGTACTTGGTTTTAGGTTGATTTCTATGTTTATTAGTTGCTTTGTTAGTATTTTGGGTTTTATTTTGTATTTACTTAATTTTTGATTTTTTTTATATTTTGTAGGTGTTAAGGTATTTACTTGGATAGAATATGGGTAGAAAATAAAGAAGGAACAAGTTGGGTCTAAGGAAATTCATGAAAAGAAAGAGTTTTAGGAAGAGTATCAGGCGAGCCGACTTGATTTCATCCCAAGCCGACTCGATTACTGTAGAGTCAACTAGGCAAGTTGACTCGAGACTAAGACTTCGACTCGAGAAAATTGACAGAGAGCTGAGTTTCAGGATGCTATAGCGGAATGAAGACGAGTCGACTCGACTTCAGCATGAGTTGACTCATTTCACGAATGAACCTGTTTCGACCTTGAGTTTCTGACATGATTTTGGACCATGTGTTTTCAAAATTTAAAAGCCATGAGTTGAGTGATTTTGTAAAAAAAAGGAGAGATTCTAGGTAGAAAAGAATGGGAAATTAAAGAAGAATCAGTTGGAATTGGCAGATGACTAGGAATTTTTGACAGACAACTGAGAAGAAAAAAAAAAGCTAGCATGGAGAGATTTCTGGGAGAGGGATCATCTGGAAGTTAGAGAGTAGGGAGAAGAGAAGGAAGAATGAGGACATCGAAGAGGAAGGAAGAAGGCTTGGAAGTGAAGATTGTAAATCCAAGAACCGACATTCAAGAGGAGAGGAGCCCGGATCAGATCTACATGCCTTCTCCATTACAATAGATCTTTCTTTCTTTCTTCCTCCCTGCTGTAGTTTGCTGAATTCTTGTTGGTAAAGGATGATTATTGTTCTATTTTATTCAATGAACATCATGTGTGCTTTCTATCAATGAGTAGCTAGATGTTTTGTCCTAGAACTTAGATGTAGTCCTTGATTTTCCTATGATTATTTGATGCTCTTAATCGGATAATCTTGTTGGTATAATTTGGTGTTTTTGAATTTAATTCGTGTGAATAACTGGCCATTAATTGCATGTTTAAGATGTTACATGATGGATTGAAAAATAAAGTGTGATATTAATTGGTAAAACATCAAACCTTGGCAGTGTTATTTAGAAATAAGGCACCCCATTGTGACTTTTTGTTGAAGACATCTAAAGAACTTAATGAACTCATATTAAAATTAAAGATCACGAAAGTAGGCTTAAGATTAATATGAGTATAGGTGTTGAATCTTGAAAGAGATCATCACATAAAATTGGAGTGTAGTCATTACTACTAACAAGAATAAGACCAATCTATTATGTTAAAATGATCCCAGGAAATCAAGTGATGAAATCTATATTCTAGGAGCCCATCAATCATTGTTAACTTAAACCTTAAAACTTTGCATTCGATTTGGTCTTAGGTACTACAACCAATAATCAGTTAATTTAATTGAATTTCAAATTTAATCATTTGAACTTGGCTTGGCTAGATAATATAAGAGATCAGAATTTTGGTACTGAACCTCTTTCTTGTGGGAACGATACTTTATTTGCCCTTTACTACTACTTACGATCCATACACTTGTGGATTAGTTTTAAGGGACATCAAGTTTTTAGCATTATTGTCAGAGAGGAGTGATTGTTATATCAACGAGAAAAAAATTTCTTATTAATCTGGACTATTTTGTTTGCTTTGTTTTGTTAAAATTTTATGTTCTTGTTTGTTAGTTTTAATTGCTTTAATTTTATTTATTTTGTGTTTCTTGTGTTTCAGGTTATTTTTGGTGCATGAGATGAGGCCATAGTCTGGAGTTGGAGAATTTGGATCCAAAGATCAAATGTACTTTGCACGCACTAAGGAAAGAATGAAGACTAGAGGAAGAACAGCTAATAGTCATGGCCGAGAACCAAATGACCTTGCAATGATTATGCAATGCCTAATATCAATGAGGCTCAGACAAGCATTGTGAAACCAACTATCAATGCCAACAATTTTGAAATCAAACCTAATCTCATTCAGATGGTATAGCAAGAACAATTTGGTGGAGGAACTACAAAGGACCCAAATGAGCACTTATCCAATTTTTTGGAGATATGTGACACTATCAAGATCAATGGAGCTAGTGAGGATGCAATTTGGTTAAGGTTATTTTCTTTTTCTTTAAGGATAATGTTAAGGCTTGGTTGAGTTTCAAATCTTCAAATTCTTTTACAACATGGAACACCTTGTCACAAGCCTTCTTGCATAAGTATTTTCCCCAGATAAGACTATAAAACTCAGAAATGACATTACTAGTTTTATGCAGTTAGATGGTGAATCTTTGTATGAAGCCTGGGAAAGATATAAAGATTTGCAGAGGAAGTGTCCACATTATGATCTTCCTGATTGGTTGATTGTGCAAACTTTTATAATGGATTAACGCATTCAGTCAGGATTACTATAGATGCTACTGCAGGAGGTGCCTTGATGGATTAACGCATTCAATCAGGATTACTATAGAAGCTTATGAGTTGTTGGAAGAGATGGCTTCCAATAACTATCAATGGTCAAATGAGAGAGGTATGCCTAAAAGAGCACCAGGTATGTATGATATTGATGGTATCAATATGTTGAATACCAAGGTTGATTCTCTTGTAAAAATGTTTGCTAAGCTTGGTACTGCTAATGTTGTTTCTAACCCTATTTTTAGTTGTGATTGGTGTGGAGGAGCTCACATGAGTTTTGATTGTCAGCAGGTAGAATAAGCTCAGTTTGTTTCTAACTTCAACAGGCAGCAGGGCAATCCCTCTTCCAACACCTACAATCCAGGATGGAGGAATCATCCCAGCTTCTCTTAGAAGGATCAAGATAATCAAGGTAGCAGTTTCAAACCTCTTAATGCCCCTGATTTTCAGCCAAGACCTTAAGGAATTGTACAACAACCTGAGAGCAAGCAATCTTGAGAATTGGCTATTGAAAAATTAGCCAATGTGACTTCGGACAGATTTGAGAAATTGGAGGCCAAAATAGATCAGTTGGCTGGTTATAACAGGAACTTGGAAATACAAATGGTGCAGTTAGTAAGTTCAATCAATTCACGTGGACAAGAAAATCCATCTAGTGAGATCGAGGTGAAACCAAAAAAGCACTGTAAAGCAGTCACATTGAGAAGTGGTAAGCAACTTGGTTAGGTAAGTGGTGAGACTATGGTGGGTGATGAAAATAAAATAGAGCATGAAGAAGTTGACAACCCAGCTCTCGGTGAACAAAGTGACAAAGAACCAAACCGGGCTGAGATCGAGTCTACACCACCACCTGTCAAACCTTATGTTCTCCCTATTCCTTTTTCGTAGAGACTTAAGCAAAATATACTAGATAAATAATTTGAGAAGTTTTTGTAAGCGTTTAGGTAACTTCATATTAATATTCTTTTTACAGATGCTTAGGCTCAAATTTTAGCCTATGCAAAATTTCTTAAGGAGATCATATGTCTAATAAGAAGAAATTGGAGGATTATAAGACCATAGCTTTGACTGAGTGTAGTGCAATAATTCAGAACAAGCTTCCACCAAAGCTTAAAGATCCAGAAAATTTTTCTATCCCTTGTACTATTGATAATGTTGACTTTGGTAAAGCTTTATGTGATTTGGGTGTTAGTATCTCACTGATGCCTTTGTCTGTTTCTAGAAAGCTAAGATTGAAGGAGCTCAAGCCTACCACCATTTCTTTACAGCTAGCAGACAAATCAGTGAAGTATCCTATGGACATCTTGGAGAATGTTTTAGTGAAGGTAAGAAAGTTTAACATTCCTATAGATTTCATTATCCTGAAAATGGAGGAAGTTGTAAAAATTCCTATCATTTTGTGTCGACCATTTTTAGCCATAGTTGGAGCGGTAATTGATGCTAAAAATGATAAGTTGACACTGAAAGTGGGTGAAGAGGATATAGAGTTTAATTTGAGTAGGACAACCAAGTATCCTTCATTTACTGATAGTGTTTATCAAATTGATTGTGTTGATGAGCTAATCCGAAAGATTTTTCAGCTTGAACATCCTAAAGAACCTCTTGAGACTTGTATAGTACAGGCAGCAACAATTAAGGATGAGAACTTGGAGGTTGCAAAGGTTGTAAATGTTGGAGCATGATCCCGGCTCCTCCCACGGACCTTGGGTGCAGCAGAACCAGCAACGAACAGATCTGGAGACTTCTGGACACGATCTAATGCCCTTGACGAAATCAGCCTGGTTGCTGTCTTCTTCGTCAGCCTTTCGTTTCAGATGAAGAATGCCTCTGAAATCACCTCTAAAAAATTCAAGATCTGGTACCCAACTAGATCAGGCCAAGATCGAGGTCTCTCAATTTGTAGATCTCAAATCGAGATATTTTAGATAGGAAAGAAGATAGATGAAGATAGACCTCGTAGATCTGTCCTGCTGCAGCCTTTCCTGTAGATCTGCTGATGGAGATCTCACCCGTGCCTCAAACGACCTCAGATCAACTCCAAATCTAAGAGGAACTTGTATCAACCTCTTCTCAAGGGATTCCAGGTCCTGGACCTGATGCTTGGGTGGCTGCAAGAGAGGGAGAGAGAAATCTGGTTGGCGGCACAAAGGAGAAGGGGGCTCGCACCTCCCCTTCTTTTCTTTCCTTTTATGGACTGGCGGCAAGAAACCCTAGGGTTTCTTGCTCCTGGGGCATGGAGAGCAGCTGGAGAGAGAGAGACTTGGGAGAAAGAGTTATGTATTTTCTTGGCTTGATCAAACCTATACAAGTACATGTATATATAAATACAGGGTCAAGTGACCCAAACCCAAAACTCCCTTGACCAACTCTATGGGAGATTAGGTTAACCCAAGTCCATATACACCCATGACTCGACCTAATCTCACCTATCCTGGGCCCAGACCTGGCCTATAAAGAGTTGGTCCCTTGAGGCCCACATAACCTAGACCTCAAGAACCCGAAAGGCCCACAGCCTTTCAACCTAGGGCCCAACTAGCCCTAGAGCCTCCATGAAGCCCTCATGAATGATGGACCTTGGCCTTAGCCTTGGTCCCCTGGGCCTTGGGCACACCACCTGGATCACAACAATCTCCATCTTGGTATCCCAAGGCCTCAACCAGCTCCACTCTGTCCATCAGCCGCATCAGCTCAACACTCTCTGAAAGCTGTCCTGTGGAAGTACCTTCGTAAGTGCATCAGCTGGGTTCTCCTTGGTGTGTACCTTTACCAGCTCCACCTCGCCATCCTCCACAAGCTCCCTGATCCGATGATATCGAATGTCGATGTGCTTTGTCCTTGCATGATAGACTGAGTTTTGTGCTAATAGAAGTGCACTCTGGCTGTCACAGTGCACTCTAATAGCCTCCTGAGTAAGGCCCATCTCCGTCAACAAACCCTTCAGCCAAATTGCCTCCTTAGCTGCTTCTGTCAGCCCGATGTACTCTACCTCTGTAGTGGATAGGGCCGTGATAGGCTGCAGAATCGATCTCTAAGAAATAGGACCTCCATATAGGCTAAAGATGAAGCCTGTTGTAGACCTCCGGATATCCACATCTCCATCGAAATCTGCATCTACATAACCGCCAATCAGCCCCTGAGCCTCCCTAGACATGTTAGAGTATCCCACTGCACCTCCTCACTGTCTGTAGTAGATGCCAACTCCAACTGAACCCATCAGGTATCTGAATATCCACTTCAGAGCTCTCCAATGCTCCCTGCCAGGCTGCATCATGAACCTGCTAACCTGACTCACTGCATGAGTGATGTCTTGCCTACAACAGACCATCGCATATATTAAGCTCCCAACTCCTGAAGCATAAGGAACCGTCTCCAACTCCTGAGCCTCCACCTCAGTATGTGGCGCCATGGTCTTCGAGAGTTTGAAGTGACCGACAAGTGGCAGCTCCGCGGCTTTGCTCCCTCCATCCCGAACCTCTCTAAGACCTTCCGTATGTAGCCCCCCTGAGATAGATGCAGCACCCTCCAGGCTCGGTCTCTAAAAATCTCCATGCCTAGGATCTTCCTTGCAGGGCCCAAATCCTTCATCTCAAACTCCTGAGATAAGGATGCCTTTAGATCCTGCACAACCTTCCTACTCTTGTATGCTATAAGCATGTCATCCACATACAAGAGTAGGAACACCCTAGAACCATCCTCAAGAGACTGAACATAAACACAAGGATCAAACTCGCACCTGAAAAGTCCAATGCTGCGCACATAGGAGTCAAACCACTTGTACCATTGCCTCGACGACTGCTTCAGCCCGTACAGTGACTTCTGCAACAAACATACCTTTTCCTCTGATCCTGGATCCCTGAAATCGGGTGGCTGCTCCATGTAAATCCTCTCCTCCAAATGTCCAAGGAGGAACGCCGTCTTTACATCCATCTGCTCCAGCTCTAAATCCTGAGCTGCTACAATGCTCAGCAGCACTCTGATGGAAGTATGTCTGACGATGGGAGAGAAGACCTCGCTGAAGTCGATGCCTTCCTTCTGGGAGTATCCCTTGGCCACTAACCTCGCCTTGAATCTGATACCTCCCTGCTCTGAAGGCCCTTCCTTGCGACTGTAGACCCATTTGCAGCCAATGGGCCTCTTCCCCTGTGGCAACTGCACCAATCGCCACGTCTGGTTCTGGTGGAGAGACTGCATCTCCTCGGACATCGCCTGGACCCACCGCTCTCTGTCCTAGCTCTCAATAGCCTCTTGATACGTATATGGGTCTCCATTTGCTGTCACCAGGGCATATGATAGCATCTCTTCGAAGCCATATCGGTTTGGTTGCCTGATGGTCCTCTTGGGCTTATGTAGGGCAACACTGATATCAGTCCTCGATCCAGCTCGCTCCTGCTGGACCTCTCCGCCTCGATCATCCATCTGAGTCTTCTCCACCTGTGGAGACACCTTAGGTAGGTCTGAATGTCATGTCCTCCAGTAGTACCTGCAAGAGGCAAAATCAAAGAGGTAAGCTGTCCAGCAGTGCCCTGCTGGACCTCCTCCTGCTCCTCCATGCCTGCTCACCTCCGTAGGACTGACTCTTCATCAAAAGTCACATCCCGACTAATGACGACCTTCTTTTCAAAGGGATCCCACAGCCTGTATCCCTTGACTCCTCACGGATAGCCTAGAAATACCATCTTGCATGATCTGGCATCTAGCTTGCTTCGCTCACCAGCTCCAATGTGCACATAGGCCGTGCACCCAAGTACCTGTAGATGGCCCAGCCCAACTGTCCTCCTAGACCACACCTCCTATGGAAGCCTGCCATCCAACCTGGTGTGAGGTGATCTGTTGCCCAGCTATGCAACCCAAGAGGGGGGGGTGAATTGGGTTTCTAAAAATTTTAAGCCCAACTGATTACTTATGAAGAACAAAACAAAGACTTTAATTCAATATTAATTACCTAAAGCAGGAATGCAAGATTATAATAAAGAAATAAAGTGAAGCGATAAAGCACACCACAAACACAAGGATTTATAGTGGTTCGGTGCTAACCTTGCACCTACATCCACTCCCCAAGCTCCTACTTGGGAATTTCAATCCACTATACTTTGTATTCAACCCGAATACAAAACGTCGGAAACTCCGACACTAGCTATCCCAAGCTAGATCACTTGTTTCCTGGGTACAAGTAAACCCAAAACACTCCGATTTCAGGTTCGGATCAACCTTTCCTTGTTTTGGAAATCCTCCAAAAACAAGAACTAAAACTCACAAAGAGTTAGAAAATTTTGAGCACAGATTAATACAATAACAGCTCCTTTAAATGAGCTAATATAACAATAAAAACTTTACTCAAATGAAGAACCCCTTTTCGAATTTTCTCAAGGTGGATGAACGCTTGAACAAATACTTGAGAAGAGGTTGATTGTTGATTGAAGATCTCTTGAAAGCTTTGGAAGATCTCTAGATCAAGGTTGAACAATAGGCTTGAAAGATCCTCTTGAATGCTCTTGCTTTTCTCTTTCACAATCTCTCTTGTATATTGTGGATCCTCTCTCTTTTTCTTTTTGGATATTTCGTTGATCTCAGGCTTTTTCATGCAGATTTTGGATCCTTTCTTCTGTTTTTCTCTACTTTGATTTCACGTTTGATCTGCTATTTAATCTGCAATTTCTTTCACCATTTAAAGCATTTTATGACATTAGAAGCAAGAGAAAACAATTTAGGCAGATAAAGAGCCGTTAGAGCAATTTTAGGAAGCATAAAAGGCAATTAAAACGGGCAAAAAAATAGCCGTTGCTGACATTTCCTATCGCAGGGGTCGACTCATGAGTCGACTCATGCTTCAGGGGTCGACTCATGAGTCGACCTCTGTTGCAAAAACCAGAGAATGCGTTTCTGGAAATTCTTGGCTCAAATTAGCAGGGGTCGACTCATGAGTCGACTCATGCCTTGTGGGTCGACTCATGAGTCGACTCACAGGTCGTGCCAAGCCAGAAAACTAGCGTGCCAAGGAGAATTTTGCGTGCCAATCAGCTCACAGTGCCATGAGTTGACTCATGAGTCGACTCATGCACTTCAAACCTTCATAACTTCAAAAATATAAGTCCAAACACAATGAAATTTTCACCAATAGATTTCAAATCATTTGTTCTACCAAATGGTACTATCAAATCAGGATTTTAGTGAAATTATGATTTTGCCCTTGAAGAGCATAAGGACTTTTTCATTTTAAAATTATTTGTATCCCTTCAATCTGCTTTGTAATCATCAAAATCAATCTAGGAGCAACAATCTCCCCCTTTTTGATGATGACAAAACACTTGAACAAAAGCATTTATGTGAATGCATTAATTTCAAAAAAAATGCACTATAGGTGTATATGCTTGAAAAATATGATTCTTTTGGCATGTGATATAAATGGTCATATGCAAAAATAGTTTATCCATTTTCATAAATATTTGAAAAGAGTATTAGATCATTTTGAGTTTAAGATATATCAGAGCAAGAGAGAAAAATAAATTTTTTTAATATATCAGAGCAAGAAAAAATAATTTTTACAATGTTATCCGAAAAGATTTTACAATGTATCAGAGTAAATGTTATAATATAACAGAGAAAATTTCACACTGTATCAGAGCAAATTTTATAATGTATCAGAGAAAATTTCACACTGTATCAAAGCAAATTTTGTAATGTATCAGAGAAAATTTCACACTGTATCAGAGCAAATTTTGTAATGTATCAGAGAAAATTCACACTGTATCAGAACAAATTTTGTAATGTATCAGAGAAAATTTTATAATGTATCAGAGCAAGTTAAAAAAATTTTAGGGAGTGTCAGAGTAAGTTAAATTTCTTAAGATGTATCAAGGTAAATTTCAAAAGATATATCAGAGCAAGTTTGAATTTTAAAATATATCAGAGCATATTTAAATTTTTAAGGTAAATCAGAGCATATGTAAAGAAGTAATTTAAAAGTTACATAATTGCATTGTACTTAGCATTGTACTTTAAATTCTTCAATTAATTTCTCATAATTTGTAATTTTGCTTTTGGGGTTTTGCCTTTGATGAGTTGCTTTTTGTTTAAATTTTTTTTTTGTTTAATTTCTCCCCCTTTTTCTTTCATAATTTAGGGTTTTGTTTTTAGTGAGTTGCTTGCTTTTTGTTTAATTGTTTACTTTCTCTCCCTTTTTGACATCATCAGACATGGTTAACTATTCCCTTTTTTTTTTTTTTTTTTTTGGAAATATTCTTTAATTTCTCCCTTTTAGAGTATATCACAGATGTTTGCTCCCCCTTAATATAGCAATTATCAACAGCAAACAACAACAAGGAGAAGATAATATTTCAACAAGGAGAATATATATAACCAAAATATGATCAATATCATATAGGTAAAAGATGATTCCATTAATATCATAATTATTTCAATACATAATTCTTAAAAATAAAATTCAACCAGCTAATTGTCAATACATGGCCCCAAAGTATAGATCCTAGAACAAGATACTAACACCTAGGATCTAGTAAAGATCAAGATAAGTCAATGATCGGAGTCATCAGAGATAGGGTGAGGAGATGATGGATCAGAAGTGCATCCTCTACCCCGTCTGCCTCTGCCACGAGTGGGAGAGCGAGATGAACTGGGTGGCTGAGACCGCTAAGATGCTAAGGACTGAACAGAAAGGGTGAGTCTGATAGAATCAAGTACGTTCAGTGCTCTGGAAACAGATTGAAGTAGAGCAGTGAACTGAGTGGTAGCATGCGCACTCGATCCTCGGATCTCTTTCCTCAGTAATTCATATCCACCTTCTAGTGCTCCTCTGAGCCTGCCAGCCTCTGCAGTGAGGTCTGTGACCTCAATAGTAGACTCCTGTGGCTGGGGATGGGCCAAAGCAAGGACTTGCCCCTGCAAGTCAAGAACTCTGCCAGTAAGTCTCCAGACTGTGTCCTCAAGCTGCTGGATCCTGATGGACTGATCTGAAATCATCTGAAACACAGTGGAGATGTGGAAAGTAATGGTCTGATCAGAAGAGGTGGCTCCAGGTGCAAAAGAAGTACTACCCACTGACTAGACAGCAAAGAAGCCACACGCTGAGATATATGCTCGATCTGATCGTCAGCCAGTCTGAACTCTGAATGAGGTGCTCTGCTCTCTGGCTGATATACTGGTGTGGGCATCCTAGTAAACTCTGAAGGGCCAGCCTCAGTATCAGGAATGAACTGGGTATCTGGTGAAGCTGCCCTGAAGTCATGTACAGGAGAAGATGGACCTTCTTCTTCTACTCTGCCTTCAGTTCTATCTTCAGCTCTTATTTCAGCTCTATCCTCAGTTCTTTCTTCAGAGCCCTTGATCCAACCACCATCAGTCTTTGTAATTCCCATTCGGTGCAGGCTGTGTTGATTGAAAGTGTCCACATGTGAGAGCTTGGTAGGTGCCTCCCCCTCACAGCTAACTCCAAACCTCCTAAATACTCTAGTAAGGGCCATACCATAAGGCAAGTGTGCCTTGGATCTGTTCAAAGTTTCTCTCATGGCCTCTATCATAAGTGCAGGGAGGTTCAGGGGGTCTGAGTGATGACATGAAACATGACACATACATCTCTGCTGGAAAGTAAGTCATGTCTACCACTCCTAGGAAAGAATAGCTTTGTTACAATCTGATGCAGGACCCTCATCTCAATGGACAAAAACTTTGCTTCCAATTTGTTTAAATTTCCTGAATAAGTTTCTCCTAAAATAATTCTGATCCCCTCTTCTTTAATTGGGAGTTCCATATATGAATATCCTTCACTAGGCAACTGTAATATTTCTCCCAATATCCTAGAATCCAAGCAGATATCAATTCCCTTTACAGTTGAAGTCACTGACCCGTTTCCATAAAGTAGATTCTGGTAGAATTCTCTAACTAGGTCAACATAGGTGATTTCCTTAAGAGAGCAATAGAGTTCCCATCCTTGGTTTTTAATTTTGGTAGCAAAAGTAAAACCTTCTTTCTCAAAGAACCGAAAATCTATATTTTTTCCGGTTTCTACTTTTCTATCAGAAAGAGGATTTACACTGAGGCTTATGGAGGATTGAGAGGGACCTTGAGTAGGTACTGAAACTGGAGTGGGAGCAGTTGAAGACTGAGCATGCCTTTTCTTTCGGACAATTTTTTCAGGCTCACGGATTGATTTCCTTCTTTGGGGAAGCTTCATCTTTGGAGCCATATCCACTAAAGTAGCAGACAAGAAGACTTGAATTGAGTGGAGGAGGGATCACAAGAGAGTGAAGAAGGATTTTGGTGGAGAAAAGAAGTGGATTTTGGAAGTTCGGTAAAGTGCTAGGGCACGTTCCAACCGCGCCAAGCAAAGCGAGAAAGCACAGAAAATCCTTTTGAAGGAGGCGATTTTTGGTGGAGAGGAGGAGGGAGAATTGCCTCGAAATTAATCCTTGGATTTGGAGCAAGAAGAGTTGGAGAAGATGGCTTTTGAAAGAAGAACGATGGGAAGATGAGTCGTCTCACAAACAGTAACCCTTATAAAAACAATGAACCCGTTGAAAGTTGGTGGGATTTACAAGTTTGCCATTGAGTCGACTCATGGGGGTCGACTCATGAAGTTCAGAAAATCAGGAAAAATGTGAATAAATTCCAAAAAAATTTAAAATTTTGAGTGAAGGAATTTTGCTCAATGATAAGTTCTTAGAATGATAAATTTGAGCTTTTGAGACCAGGATAGATGTTGAAAATTGAGCTTTAATCAATTCTTTGGAAATTGAAAAATTTTAGGCAAATGGATCTAGAATTCCTAGATTTCTCCTAATTTCACAGAATCTATCCTCACTAAGGGCCTTTGTAAAGATATCAGCTAATTGATTCTCAGTGCAAACATATTCAAGAATTATATTTTTGTTTTGAACATGTTCTCTTATGAAATGATGTCTTATTTCAATATGTTTGGATCTTGAGTGTTGAATTGGATTTTCAGATAGATTTATGGCACTTGTGTTGTCACATCTTATTGGTGTTTCATTAAGTTTGATTCCAAAGTCTTCGAGTTGTTGCTTAATTCACAAGATTTGAGCACAACAACTTCCGACTGCAATGTATTCGGCCTCAGCCGTAGACAGTGCCATCGAATTTTGTTTCTTGCTAAACCATGAGATTAGGTTAACTCCAAGAAATTGGCAAGTTCCACTTGTGCTTTTTCTATCTAATTTACATCCAGCAAAATCAGCATCTGAATATCCTAATAAATTAATTTGTGAGTCCTTAGAGTACCATAATCCTAGAGTTTGAGTACCATTTAAGTATCTAAGGATTCTTTTAACAGCATTCAAATGAGATTCTTTAGGATTAGATTGATCTAGCACATAAGCAAACACTAAACATTATATCAGGCCTACTTGCAGTTAAATATAATAATGAGCCAATCATACCTCTATAGTATTTTAAGTCTACACTTTTACCTTCATCATCCTTGTCAAGCTTACATGAGGGACTTATTGGTGTGCCAATTGGTTTGCAGTTCTCCATTCCAAATCTTTTGAGTAGTTCCTTGGTGTACTTGCTTTGGGTGATGGAGATTTCTCTTTTGATTGTTTGATTTGGAGTCCGAGGAAGAAGGTGAGTTCTCCCATCATGCTCATCTCGAACTCCCCCTGCATAAGCTTAGCGAAATCTCGACAAAGGGATTCATTAGTAGACCCAAAAATTATGTCATCAACATAAATTTGTATAATTAGCATATCATTTTGATTTCTTTTAATAAATAGGGTTGTATCTACATTGCCTCTTGAAAAACTATTATTTAGTAGAAATTTGCTTAGCCTTTCATACCATGCTCTAGGTGCTTGTTTTAATCCATATAAAGCTTTATTTAATCTAAAGACATGATTAGGAAAAGCATGATTTTCAAATCCAGGGGGTTGTTCTACATATACTTCTTCAGAGATATATCCATTTAAAAATGCACTTTTAACATCCATTTGAAATAACTTGAAATTCATAAAGCAAGCATATGCAAGTAGAAGTCTAATAGCTTCTAATCTAGCAACAGGTGCAAAGGTTTCATCAAAATCAATTCCTTCTTCTTGATTATATCCCTTAGCAACCAGTCTTGCTTTATTTCTAATTACATTTCCATGCTCATCTAATTTGTTTCTAAAGACCCATTTTGTGCCAATTATTGAATAATCTTTAGGTCTTGATACTAAGGTCCAAACATTATTTCTTTCAAATTGATTAAGTTCCTCTTGCATAGCATTAATCCAGTTATGATCATTTTCAGCTTCTTCAAAAGTTTTAGGTTCAAGTTGAGATACAAAAGCACAATGATTAAGTACATCTCTAAGTGAAGAACGTGTTTTTACCCCATGCATAGGATCACCGATAATTAACTCCTTAGGGTGGTTGTGAACATACCTCCATTCCTTGGGTAGGTCATTTGTACCTTGAGGTTGTTCTTGAATTTCTTCACTTCTCTCATCTTGTTTATCTTCTTGATCCTTGTCTTCTGGAGTTGCTGAGTCTTTCAGAGTGATCTCCTTCATACCTTCTATTAGTGGCTCTGCATCATCAACACCCTCATTCTTCCTTGAAGGAAGATCGTTAGATTCATCAAAAACAACATGTATGGATTCCTCAACTATTAAAGTTCTTTTGTTGAAAACTCTAAATGCTTTACTAGTGGAGGAGTAACCTAAAAAGATTGCTTCATCTGATTTTGCATCAAATTTATCAAGTTTTTCTTTTCCATTATTTAATACAAAACATCGGCAACCAAAGACATGAAAATATGCAATATTTGGTTTTCTTCCTTTCCAAAGTTCATAGGGGGTTTTCTTTAAAAATTATCTAATTAAAGCACGATTTAAAATGTAACATACTGTGTTAATAGCTTTCGCCCAAAAATATCTTGGAAGGTTGCTTTCACAAAGCATGGTACGGGCCATTTCTTCTAAGGTTCTGTTTTTCCTTTCAACTACCCCATTTTGTTGGGGTGTCCTAGGAGCAGAGAAGTTATGGCCAATTCCATTTTCATCACAAAAATTTTCAAAATCTTGATTTTGAAATTCAGTTCCATGATCACTTCTAATATTTTGAATTGAAAACCCTTTTTCATTAGAAACTTTTTGATGAAATTTAGTGAAAATATGAAAAGTTTCATTTTTGTGAGCCAAAAAGAAAACCCAAGTAAAACGAGAATAATCATCTATAATTACAAAGCCATATCTTTTTCCTCCTAGACTGGTGGTTCTTGTTGGTCCAAATAAGTCCATATGTAAGAGCTCTAATGGTCTAGAAGTTGAAACAGTATTTTTGGATTTAAATGATACTCTAGTTTGTTTACCTAATTGGCATGCATCACAAATTCTATCCTTTTCAAAATTCAATTTTGGCAAACCGAGAACTAAATCTTTCTTAATTAATTTTGAAAGAGAATGCATGCTTATATGTGCAAGTCTACGATGCCACAGCCAACTAGTCTCATTGATTTTAGCATTCAAGGATACTAGGCATTGCATGTCTAATTTGGCTAAGTCATTCAAATCTATCATATAAACATTGCCATGCCTATGTCCTATAAATTTAATGCCATCGTTAATAGGACTAGTCACAATGCAAACAGATGATTCAAAAATTACTTTATACCCTTTATCACAGAATTGACTAATGCTAAGTAAGTTATGTTTTAAACCTTTAACTAGTAAAACATTCTTAATGTATTTGGAGGGAGTGATACCAATGTTACCTATCCCGATGATCTTTCCTTTGCCATTATCTCCAAAGGTGACCATCCCTCCATCCTTAGCATCAAGCGTGATAAATTGTGATTCATCACCAGTCATGTGTCTCGAGCATCCGCTGTCAAGATACCATTTTCTGTTTCCTTCTTGGGATGCTAGACACACCTGCAAGCAAAGGTCAAGTCTCTGTCTTAGGTACCCAAGCTTTCTTGGGTCCTTTTGGGTTAGTCAGAATGGTTCATTTTGGAACCCATATTTTCTTTATAGTTGTATTGGTAGATTTAAGGCATGTGTATGATTTATGTCCTATTCTACCACATTTGAAACAAGTAATATTTGTAGACTTGTTACCTGAATAATTTACATAAATATCCTTCAGAAACTTTTGTTTCTTCAGAGGTTTATAGCCAAGTCCAGCCTTATCATATATAGCTTTCTGATTTTCAAGGATCATATTTAGTTTGTTTGAACTTAAGGTGAACTTATCTATTATAGATTTCAGCTTGTTAATTTCATCCTTTAAGTTTTGATTTTCTTGACTCAAGGTGAGTTTTTCAATTGAAAGAATTTCAGCTTGTTTCACTAAGGACTGATTTTCAATTTCAGTTCTTTGTTTTTCTTCCCTAGTTTCTTTAATTCATCAATTGAGTCATAGAATGCTTCATGCAATTCTTCAAATGTGAATTCACTAGTGGATTCAGAAGTTACCTCATTTTCATGTGCCATCAGACACAGATTGGCTTGTTCTGTTGAGGTTTCCTCGTCGGAGCTTGAGTCATCACTCGCACTCCAAGTCGCCATCATTGCCTTCTTTTTGAACTTTTTGAGACCTTTCTTCAGTTGTGGACATTCGGATCTGAAATATCCCGGCTTCTTGCACTCGTAGCATGTAAGGGGTTGATCTTTCTCTTTTTCTTTGCTTTGTTCCCCTTTTGTGAATTTCTTTCTCATCCCCTGTTTCTTTTTTCTTAGAAACTTCTTAAATTTTTGGGTGATGAGTGCCATCTCTTCATCCTGTTCTTCATCTTCAGATTCATCCGTTTCATAATCAGGCGAAGTTATGGATTTGAGGGCAATGGTTCTTTTCTTTTTGACTTCATCCTCTTGATGTTGCTTCATGCTAAGTTCATGAGTCATCAAGGATCCAAGAAGCTCTTCTAGAGGTAGAGTGTTTAAGTCCTTTACTTCTTGGATGGCTGTCACCTTGGCTTCCCAAGTTCTTGGCAGTGACCTGAGAATCTTCCTTACAAGTTCACTATTAGTATAAGATTTGCCAAGACTCTTCAAACCATTAATTATATCAGTAAAACGAGTAAACATGACAGTTATGGACTCATCATGCTCTATTTTGAACAATTCATATTTATGTACAAGCATGTTTATTTTAGACTCTTTTACTTGATTTGTTCCCTCATGAGTTACTTCTAACCTATCCCATATTTCTTTAGCAGATGCACAAGTAGAAATGCGATTGAATTCACTAGCATCTAGTGCACAATAAAGAACATTCATGGCTTTGGCATTTAATTGTGCCAATTTCTTGTCAACCTCATCCCATTCTTTCTCGGGTTTGGTTGACTCCTCACCATCTATAATCTTGGTGCGTGTGTGAGGACCATTCACTATGATACTCCATATATCATAGTCGAGTGCTTGTATGAATATCTTCATCCGAGCTTTCTAATAGGTGTAATTAGACCCATTGAAAAGTGGAGGTCGGTTTGTAGATTGCCCCTCGGCTAGAGAAGTACCGACATGGGTTGCCATAGATCTTTGGCTCTTTGATTGTTAGATCAAAGAAGGGCTAGAGCACCGGCTCTGATACCACTTGTTGCCCAGCTATGCAACCCAAGAGGGGGGTGAATTGGGTTTCTAAAAATTTAGACTTAATTTAAAACATATGATGAACAAGACAAAGATTTTAATTCAATATTAATTACCTGAAGCAGAATTGCAAGGATATAATAAAGAAATAAGGTAAAGCGATAAAGCACACCACAAACACAAGGATTTATAGTGGTTCGGTGCCAACCTTGCACCTACATCCACTCCCCAAGCTCCTACTTGGGAATTTCAATCCACTATACTTTGTATTCAACCCGAATACAAAACGTCGGAAACTCCGACACTAGCTATCCCAAGCTAGATCACTTATTTTTCGGGTACAAGTAAACCCAAAACACTCTGATTTCAGGTTCGGATCAACCTTTCCTTGTTTTGGAAATCCTCCAAAAACAAGAACAAAAAAACTCACAAAGAGTTAGAAAATTTTGAGCACAGATTAATACAATAACAGCTCCTTTAAATGAGCGAATATAACAATAAAAACTTTACTCAAATGAAGAACCCCTTTTCGGATTTTCTCAAGGTGGATGAACGCTTGAACGAATGCTTGAGAAGAAGTTGATTGTTGATTGAAGATCTCTTGAAAGCTTTGAAAGATCTCTAGATCAAGTTTGA
This sequence comes from Elaeis guineensis, assembly GCF_000442705.2. Taxonomy (NCBI): domain Eukaryota; kingdom Viridiplantae; phylum Streptophyta; class Magnoliopsida; order Arecales; family Arecaceae; genus Elaeis; species Elaeis guineensis. The sequence goes on from NC_025993.2 coordinate 131,682,835, forward strand.
ACAATAGGCTTGAAAGATCCTCTTGAATGCTCTTGCTTTTCTCTTTCACAATCTCTCTTGTATATTGTGGATCCTCTCTCTTTTTTTTTTGGATATTTCGTTGATCTCAGGCTTTTTCGTGCAGATTTCGGATCCTCTCTTCTTTTTTCTCATTTTTGATTTCACGTTTGATCTGCTATTTAATCTGCAATTTCTTTCACCATTTAAAGCATTTTATGACATTAGAAGTAAGAGAAAAAATTTAGGCAGATAAAGAGCCGTTAGAGCAATTTTAGGAAGCATAAAAGGCAATTAAAATGGGCAAAAAAATAGCCATTGCTGACATTTTCTGTCGCAGGGGTCGACTCATGAGTCGACTCATGCTTCAAGGGTCGACTCATGAGTCGACCTCTGTTGCAAAAACCAGAGAATGCGTTTCTGGAAATTCTTGGCTCAAATCAGCAGGGGTCGACTCATGAGTCGACTCATGCCTTGTGGGTCGACTCATGAGTCGACTCACAGGTCGTGCCAAGCCAGAAAACTAGCGTGCCAAGGAGAATTTTTGCGTGCCAATCAGCTCACAGTGCCATTAGTTGACTCATGAGTCGACTCATGCACCTCAAACCTTCATAACTTCAAAAATATAAGTCCAAACACAATGAAATCTTCACCAATAGATTTCAAATCATTTGTTCTACCAAATGGTACTATCAAATCAAGATTTTAGTAAAATTATGATTTTATCCTTGAAGAGCATAAGGACTTTTCATTTTAAAATTATTTGTATCCCTTCAATCTGCTTTGTAATCATCAAAATCAATCTAGGAGCAATAGTCAGTGACTTCAACAGTTAAGGAAATTGATATCTGCTTGGATTCTAGGATATTGGGAGAAATACTTCAGTTGCCTAGTGAAGGTTACTCTTATATGAAACTCCCAGTAAAAGAAGAGGGGATCAGAATTATTTTAGGAGAAACTTATTTAGGAAGTTTAAACAAATTGGAAGCAAAGATTTTGTCCATTGAGATGAGGATCCTGCATCAGATGGTAACAAAGCTCTTCTTTCCTAGGAGTGGTAGGCATGACTTACTTTCCAGCAGAGATGTATGTATCATGTTTCATATCATCACTCAGACCCCCCTGAACCTCCCTGCACTTATGATAGAGGCCATGAGAGAAACTTTGAACAGATCCAAGGCACACTTGCCTTATGGTATGGCCCTTACTAGAGTATTTAGGAGGTTTGGAGTTAGCTGTGAGGGGGAGGCTTCTACTAAGCTCTCTCATGTGGACACTTTCAACCAACACACCCTGCACCGAATGGGATTTACAAAGACTGATGGTGATTGGATCAAGGGATCTGAGGAGAGAACTGAAGAGAGAACTGAAGATAGAGCTGAAGACAGAACTGAAGGCAGAGTAGAAGAAGAAGGTCCATCATCTCCTGTCCATGACTTCAGGGCAGCATCACCAAATATCCAGTTCATTCTTGAGACAGAGGCTGGCCCTTCAGAGTTTACTAGGATGCCCACACCAGTGTATCAGCCAGAGAGCAGAGCACCTCCATCAGAGTTCAGACTGGCTGATGATCAGATCGAGCAGATATCACAGCGTGTGGCTTCTTTACTGTCTAGTCAGTGGAGTAGTACTTCTTTTGCACCTGGAGCCACTTCTTCTGATCAGACCATGACTCCCCACATCTCCACTGTGTTTCAAATGATATCAGATCAGTCCGTCCGGATTCAGCAGCTTGAGGACACAGTCTGGAGACTGACTGGCAGAGTTCTAGACTTGCAGGGGCAAGTCCTTGCTTTGGCCCATCCCAAGCCACAGGAGTCAACTATTGAGGTCACAGACCTCACTGCAGAGGCTGGCAGGCTCAGAGGAGCACTAGAAGGTGGATATGAGTTACTGAGGAAAGAGATCCGAGGATCGAGTGAGCATGCTACCACTCAGTTCACTGCTCTACTACAGTCTATTTCTAGAGCACTGAACGTACTTGATTCCATCAGACTCACCCTTTCTGTTCAGTCCTTAGCATCTCAGCGTACTCAGCCTCCCAGTTCATCTCGCTCTCCTGCTCGTGCCAGAGGCAGACGGGGTAGAGGACGCACTTCTGATCCATCAGCTTCTCATCTCATATCTGATGACTCCGATCCTTGACTTGTCTTGATCATTACTAGATCCTAGGTGTTAGTGTCTTGTTCTAGGATCTGTATTTTGGGGCCATGTATTGACAATTAGCTGGTTGACTTTTATAATATGAACTATGTATTGAAACAATTATGGTTTTAATGGAATCATCTTTTACTTATATTTCTACCTTTTTGTAATGATGTTGATCATATTTTGGTTATATATATTCTACTTGTTGAAATATTGTCCTCTCTTTGTTGTTGTTTGCTGTTAATAATTGCTGTATTAAGGGGGAGCAAACATCTGTGATTAACTCTAAAAGGGGGAGAAATTAAAGAATTTTTTAGAAAAAGGAGAAGTTAACCATGTTTGATGATGTCAAAAAGGAGGAGAAATTTGGTATCAGACAGAAATTAAACAAAAAGCCATCCATCAAAAGCAAAACCATAAATTATGAGCAATTAAAGAAAAAGCAATCAAAACTACAAATTATGAGAAATTAATGAATGAATTGAAAATTTAAAGAACAATATCAAAAATACAATGCTAAGTACAATGCAAATAAGTAACTTTTAAATTACTTCTTTACATATGCTCTGATTTGCTTTAAAAATTTAAATATGCTCTGATATACTTCAAAATTTCAACTTGCTCTGATACATCTTTTGAAATTTTATTTACCTTGATACATCTTAAGAAATTTAACTTACTCTGATACATCTTAAATTTGTTTTTAACTTGCTCTGATACATTGTAAAAATTTTTTCTGATACATTGTAAAACTTTTTCTCATACATTATAAAAATTTTTTCTGATACATTGTAAAATTTTCTCTCATACATTATAAAATTTTCTCTGATACATTACAAAATTTTCTCTGATACATTGTAAAATTGTTTTCTTGCTCTGATACATTCCAAAATTTATTTTTCTCTTGTTCTGATATAATTTAAACTCAAAATAAGCTAATACACTTTCAAAATCAACTCTTAAACATACTTTGACACACATAATTTTTTTTTTTATCAAAAAGCAATTAAAGCACATAAGTATTTTTTGCTCTGATGCTAAAACTAAAATCAAATGAGAATGAAATTTTCAAAATACAGCTTAATCTGATAACAAAAATAAGTTTTTCGCTCTAACATCAAAATCACATAATCCAATGAGCATATCTTCAAATCCTTAAGCAAATGGACAAATTATTTTTGTATATGACCATTTATATTACATGCCAAAAGAATCATACTCTTTTCAAGCATATACACCTATAATGCATTCTTTTGAATTTAGTGTTTCACATAAATACTTTTGTTCAAATGTTTTGTCATCATCAAAAAGGGGGAGATTGTTGCTTCTAGATTGATTTTGATGATTACAAAGCAGATTGAAGGGATACAAAAATTTTAAATTGAAAAAGTCCTCATGCTCTTCAAGGGCAAAATCATAATTTCACTAAAATCCTGATTTGATAGTATCATTTGGTAGAACAAATGATTAGTAATCTATTTGTGAAAATTTTATTGTTTTTGGACTTATATTTTTGAAGTTATGAAGGTTTGAAGTGCATGAGTCGACTCATGAGTCAACTCATGGCACTATGAGCTGATTGGAACGCAAAAATTTCTCATGGCACGCTGGATTTTTGGCTTGGCACGACCTGTGAGTCGACTCATGAGTCGACCCACAAGGCATGAGTCGACTCATGAGTCGACCTCTGCTGATTTGGGCCAAAAAATCCAGAAATCAAGGTTTCTGGCTAATGCAACAGAAGTCGACTCATGAGTCGACTCCTGAAGCATGAGTCGACTCATGAGTCGACCCCTGCGACGGAAAATATCCGCAACGGCTAGTTTTTTGTCCGTTTTAATTGCCTTTTATGCTTCCTAAAAATGCTCTAACGGCTCTTTTTCTGCCTAATATGTTTTCTCTTGTTTCTTAATGCTATAAAATATTTCAAAAGGTGAAAATACAGGATACAATTGAGAGGATCCAAAATATACACGAAGTGATCAACGAGACATTCGAGAGAAAAAGAAAAGAGGATCCAAAATCTACACGAGAGAGACAAGTGATCCACAATATACACGAGAGATTGTGAAAGAGATTCAAGAGCATTCAAAGAGAGGATTTTTCATGCCTATTGTTCAACCTTGATCAAGAGATCTTTCAAAGCCTTCAAGAAGTCTTCAATCAAAGATCATCTTCTTCTCAAGCATTCATTCAAGCGTTCATCCACCTTGAGAAAATCCAAAAAGGAGATTCTTCATTTGAGTAAAGTATTTTTATTGTTATATTTGCTCATTTAAGGAGCTGTTATTGTATTAATTTATGCTCTAAGCTATTTTACTCTTTGTGAGTATTTGTTCTTGTTTTTGGAAGATTTCCAAAACAAGGGAAGGTTGATCCGAACCTGAAATCGGAGTGTTTTGGGTTGACTTGTACCCAGAAAACAAGTAGACTAGCTTGGGATAGCTAGTATCGGAGTTTTCGATGTTTGTATTCGGGTTGAATACAAGTATAGTGGATTAGAATTCCCAAGTAGGAGCTTGGGGAGTGGATGTAGGTGCAAGGTTGGCACCGAACCACCATAAATCTTTGTGTTTGTGGTGTGCTTTATTGTTTCTCTTTATTTCTTTATTATATCCTTGCATTCTTGCTTCAGGTAATTAATCTTGAATTAAAGTCTTTGTTCTCATTCATCATAAATAATTAATTAAGTCTAAAATTTTTAGAAACTCAATTCACCCCCCCCTCTTGGGTTGCATAGCTGGGCAACAGAACCACTATAAATCCTTGTATTTGTGGTGTGCTTTATTGTTTCTCTTTATTTATTTATTATATCCTTGCATTCTTGCTTTAGGTAATTAATCTTGATTTAAAGTCTTTCTTCTCATTCATCAAGCTTTTAACAAATACTTTTCATAAGTAATTAGTTGAGCTTAAAATTTTTAAAAACCCAATTCACCCCCCCTCTTGGGTTGCATAGCTGGGCAACAAGTGGTATCAGAGTCCGGTGCTCTAGCCCTTCTTTGATCTAACAATCAAAGAGCCAAAGATCTATGGCAACCCATGTCGGTACTTCTCTAGCCGAGGGGCAATCTACCAACCGACCTCCACTTTTCAATGGGTCTAATTACACCTATTGGAAAGCTCGGATGAAGATATTCATACAAGCACTCGACTATGATATGTGGAGTATCATAGTGAACGGTCCTCACACACCCACCAAGATTATAGATGGTGAGGAGTCAACCAAACCCGAGAAAGAATGGGATGAGGTTGATAAGAAATTGGCATAATTAAATGCTAAAGCTATGAATGTTCTTTATTGTGCACTTGATGCAAATGAATTTAATCGTATTTCTACTTGTGCATCTGCTAAAGAAATATGGGATATGTTAGAAGTAACCCATGAGGAAACAAATCAAGTAAAAGAGACTAAAATAAACATGCTAGTGCATAAATATGAATTATTCAAAATAGAGCATGATGAGTCCATAACTGCTATGTTTACTCATTTTACTGATATAATTAATGGTTTGAAGAGTCTTGGCAAATCTTATACTAACAGTGAGCTTGTAAGGAAGATTCTCAGGTCATTGCCAAGAACTTGGGAAGCCAAGGTGACTGCCATCCAAGAAGCAAAGGACTTGAACACTCTACCTCTAGAAGAGCTTCTTGGATCCTTGATGACTCATGAACTTAGCATGAAGCAACATCAAGAGGATGAAGTCAAAAAGAAAAGAACCATTGCCCTCAAATCCACAGCTTCGCCTGATTATGAAATGGATGACTCTGAAGATGAAGAACAGGATGAAGAGATGGCACTCATCATCCGGAGATTTAAGAAGTTTCTAAGAAAAAGGAAACAGGGGATGAGAAAGAAGTCATTCACAAAAGGGGAACAAAGCAAAGAGAAAGAGAAAGATCAACCCCTTATATGCTACGAGTGCAAGAAGCCGGGACATTTCAGATCTGAATGTCCACAACTGAAGAGAGGTCCCAAAAAGTTCAAAAAGAAAGCAATGATGGCGACTTGGAGTGCGAGTGACGACTCAAGCTCCGATGAGAAAACCTCAACAGAACAAGCTAACCTGTGCCTTATGGCATACGAAAATGAGGTAACTTCTGAATCCACTAGTAAATTTACTTTTGAAGAATTGCATGAAGTATTCTATGACTTAATTGATGAATTAAAGAAACTAAGAATGAAAAACAAAGAATGAAATTGGAAAATCAATCCTTAGTGAAACAAGTTGAAAACCTTTCAATTGAAAAATCCACCTTGATTCAAGAAAATCAAAACTTAAAGAATGAAATTAACAAGCTGAAACCTATAGTAGATAAGTTCACCTTAAGTTCAAACAAACTAAATATGATTCTTGATAATCAAAAAGCTGTATATGATAAGGCTGGACTTGGCTATAACTCCTTGAAGAAACAAAAATTTCTGAAGAATATTTATGTAAATTATTCAAGTAACAAGTCTACAAATATTACTTGTTTCAAATGTGGTAGAATAGGACATAAATCATACACATGCCTCAAATCTGCAAACACAACTATAAAGAAAATATGGGTTCCAAAAGGAACCATTTTGACTAACCTAAAAGGACCCAAGAAAGCTTGGGTACCTAAGACAGAAACTTGACCTTTGCTTGCAGGTGTGTCTAGCATCCCAAGGAGGAAACAGGAAATGGTATCTTGACAGTGGATGCTCGAGACACATGACTGGTATGAATCACAATTCATCACGCTTGATGCTAAGGATGGAGGGATGGTCACCTTTGGAGATAATGGCAAAGAAAGATCATCGGGTTAGGTAACATTGGTATCACTCCCTCCAAATACATTGAAAATATTTTGTTAGTTAAAGGTTTAAAGCATAACTTACTTAGCATTAGTCAATTTTGTGATAAAGGGTATAAAGTTATTTTTGAATCATCTGTTTGCATTGTGACTAGTCCTATTAACGATGGTATTAAATTTATAGGACATAGGCATGGCAATGTTTATATGGTAGATTTGAATGATTTAGCCAAATTAGACATGCAATGCCTAGTTTCCTTGAATGCTAAAGTTAATGAGACTAGTTGGCTGTGGCATCGTAGACTTGCACATATTAGCATGCATTCTCTTTCAAAATTAATTAAGAAAGAATTAGTTCTTGGTTTGCCAAAACTGAATTTTGAAAAGGATAGAATTTGTGATGCATGCCAATTAGGAAAACAAACTAGAGTTTCATTTAAATCCAAAAATACTCTTTCAACTTCTAGACCTCTAGAGCTCTTACATATGGACTTATTTGGACCAACTGAACCACTAGTCTAGGAGGAAAATGATATGGCTTTGTAATTTTAGATGATTACTCTCATTTTACTTGGGTTTTCTTTTTGGCACATAAAAATGAAACTTTTCATATTTTCACCAAATTTCACCGAAAAATCACTAATGAAAAAGGATTTTCAATTCAAAATATTAGAAGTGATCATGGAACTGAATTTGAAAATCAAGACTTTGAAAACTTTTGTGATGAAAATGGAATTGGCCATAACTTCTCTGCTCCTAGGACACCCAACAGAATGGGGTAGTTGAAAGAAAAAATAGAACCTTAGAAGAAATGGCCCGTACCATGCTTTGTGAAAGCAACCTTCCAAGATATTTTTGGGCGGAAGCAATTAACACAGCATGTTACATTTTAAATCGTGCGTTAATTAGATAATTTTTAAAGAAAACCCCCTATGAACTTTGGAAAGGAAGAAAATCAAATATTGCATACTTTCATGTTTTTGGTTGCCGATGTTTTGTATTAAATAATGGCAAAGAAAAACTTGATAAATTTGATGCAAAATCAGATGAAGCAATCTTTCTAGGTTACTCCTCCACTAGTAAAGCATTTAGAGTTTTCAACAAAAGAACTTTAATAGTTGAGGAGTCAATACAAGTTATTTTTGATGAATCTAACGATCTTCCTTCAAGGAAGAATGAGGGTGTTGATGATGCAGATCCACTAATAGAAGGTATGAAGGAGATCACTCTGAAAGATTCAGCAACTCCAGAAGACAAGGATCAAGAAGACAAACAAGATGAGAGAGGTAAAGAAATTCAAGAACAACCTCAAGGTACAAATGACCTACCCAAGGAATGGAGGTATGTTCATAACCACCCTAAGGAGTTAATTATTGGTGATCCTATGCATGGGGTAAAAACTCGTTCTTCACTTAGAGATGTAGTTAATCATTGTGCTTTTGTATCTCATCTTGAACCTAAAACTTTTGAAGAAGCTGAAAATGATTATAATTGGATTAAAGCAATGCAAGAGGAACTTAATCAATTTGAAAGAAATAATGTTTGGACCTTAGTATCAAGACCTAAAAATTATTCAATAATTGGCACAAAATGGGTCTTTAGAAACAAATTAGATGAGCATGGAAATGTAATTAGAAATAAAGCAAGACTGGTTGCTAAGGGATATAATCAAGAAGAAGGAATTGATTTTGATGAAACCTTTGCACCTGTTGCTAGATTAGAAGCTATTAGACTTCTACTTGTATATGCTTGCTTTATGAAATTCAAATTATTTCAAATGGATGTTAAAAGTGTATTTTTAAATGGATATATTGCTGAAGAAGTATATGTAGAACAACCCCCTGGATTTGAAAATCATGCTTTTCCTAATCATGTCTTTAGATTAAATAAAGCTTTATATGGATTAAAACAAGCACCTAGAGCATGGTATGATAGGCTAAGTAAATTTCTACTAAATAATGGTTTTTCAAGAGGTAATGTAGATACAACCCTCTTTATTAAAAGAAATCAAAATGATATGCTAGTTATACAAATTTATGTTGATGACATAATTTTTGGGTCTACTAATGAATCCCTTTGTCAAGACTTTGCTAAGCTTATGCAGGGGGAGTTCGAGATGAGCATGATGGGAGAACTCACCTTCTTTCTCGGACTCCAAATCAAGCAATCAAAAGAGGGAATCTCCATCACCCAAAGCAAGTACACCAAGGAACTACTCAAAAGATTTGGAATGGAGAACTGCAAACCAATTGGCACACCAATGAGTCCCTCATGTAAGCTTGACAAGGATGATGAAGGTAAATATGTAGACTTAAAATACTATAGAGGTATGATTGGCTCATTATTATATTTAACTGCAAGTAGGCCTGATATCATGTTTAGTGTTTGTTTATGTGCAAGATATCAATCTAATCCTAAAGAATCTCATTTGAATGCTGTTAAAAGAATCCTTAGATACTTAAATGGTACTCAAACTCTAGGGTTATGGTACTCTAAGGACTCACAAATTGATTTATTAGGATATTTAGATGCTGATTTTGCTGGATATAAATTAGATAGAAAAAGCACAAGTGGAACTTGCCAATTTCTTGGAGTTAACCTAATCTCATGGTTTAGCAAGAAAAAAATTCGGTGGCACTGTCTACGGCTGAGGCTGAATACATTGCAGCCGGAAGTTGTTGTGCTCAAATCTTGTAGATTAAGCAACAATTCGAAGACTTTGGAATCAAACTTAATGAAACACCAATAAGATGTGACAACACAAGTACCATAAATCTATCTAAAAATCCAATTCAACACTCAAGATCCAAACATACTGAAATAAGACATCATTTCATAAGAGAACATGTTCAAAACAAAAATATAATTCTTGAATATGTTTGCACTGAAAATCAATTAGCTGATATCTTTACAAAGGCCCTTAGTGAGGATAAATTCTGTGAAATTAGGAGAAATCTAGAAATTCTAGATCCTTATGCCTAAATCTTTCTCAATTTCCAAGAATTGATTCTTAGAGCTCAATTTCCAACATCAATCCTGATCCCAAAAGCTCAAATTTATCATTCTAAAAACTTATCTTTGAGCAAAACTTCTTCTCCCAAAATTTCAATTTTTTTGGAATTTATTCATATTTTTTCTGAATTTTTGAACTTCATGAGTCGACCCCCATGAGTCGACTCAATGGCAAACTTGTTATTTCCTCAAACTTCCCACGGGCTCATTGTTTTTATAAGGGTCCCTGTTCGTGAGACGACTCATCCGCTCATCTTCTTCCTTCCAAAAGCCGACTTCTCCAATTCCTTTTGCTCCAAATCCAAGGATTTATTTCGAGCAATTCTCCCTCCTCCTCTCCACCAAAAATCGTCACCTTGGAAAGAGATTTTTGTGCTTTCTCCCATTGTTTGGCACGGTTGGAACGTGCCCTAGCACTCCACCGTTCTTCCCAAATCCATTTCTTTTCTCCACCAAAATCCCTCTTCACTCTCTTGTGATCCCTCCTCCACTCATTCACGTGTTCCTCCAAGTCTTCTAGTCTGCTACTGTAGTGTATATGGCTCCGAAGATGAAACTTCCCCAAAGAAGAAAGTCAATCTGTGAGCCTGAAGAAATTGTCCGAAAGAAAAGGCAAGCTGGTCAGTCTTCCAGTGCTCCCACTCCAGGTTTAGTATCTGCTCAAGGTCCCCCTCAATCCCTTCTAAGCCCCAGTAAGAATCCTCTTTCTGATAGAAAAGTCAAAACTGGGAAGAATATAGATTTTCGATTCTTTGAGAAAGAGGGTTTTACATTTGCAAGTAAAATTAAAAACCAAGGATGGAATTCTACTGCTCCCTTAAGGAAGTCACCTATGTTGACCTAGTTAGAGAATTCTACCAGAACCTACATTATGAAAATGGGTCAATGACTTCAACAGTCAAGGGAATTGATATTTGCTTGGATTCTAGTATATTGGGAGAGATACTTCAGTTGCCTAGTGAGGGTTACTCTTATATGGAACTCCCAGTAAAAGAAGAGGGGATCAGAATTATTTTAGGAAAAACTTATTCAGGAAGTTTAAATAAATTGGAAGCAAAGATTTTGTCAATTGAGATGAGGATCCTACATCAGATGGTAACGAAGCTTTTCTTTCCTAGGAGTGGTAGGCATGATTTACTTTCCAGCAGAGATGTTTGTATCATGTTTCATGTCATCACTCAGACCCCCCTGAACCTCCCTGCACTTATGATAGAGGCCATGAGAGAAACTTTGAACAGATCCAAGGCACACTTGCCTTATGGTATGGCCCTTACTAGAGTATTTAGGAGGTTTAGAGTTAGCTGTGAGGGGGAGGCTTCTACTAAGCTCTCTCATGTGGACACTTTCAACCAACACACCCTACACCGAATGGGATTTACAAAGACTGATGGTGGTTGGATCAAGGGCTCTGAAGAAAGAGCTGAGGAGAGAGCTGGGGAGAGAACTGAAGACAGAGCTGAAGAAGAAGGTCCATCATCTCCTATGCATGACTTCAGGGCAGCATCACCAAATATCCAGTTCATTCCTGATACAGAGGCTGGCCCTTCAGAGTTTACTAGGATGCCCACACCAGTGTATCAGCCAGAGAGCAGAGCACCTCAATCAGAGTTCAGACTGGCTGACGATCAGATCGAGCAGATATCACAGCATGTGGCTTCTTTGCTATCTAGTCAGTGGAGTAGTACTTCTTTTGCACCTGGAGCCACTTCTTCTGATCAGACCATTACTCCCCACATCTCCACTGTGTTTCAGATGATTTCAGATCAGTCCACCCGGATCCAGCAGCTTGAGGACACCATCTGGAGACTGACTGGTAGAGTTCTTGACTTGCAGGGGCAAGTCCTTGCTTTGGCCCATCCTCAGCCACAGGAGTCCACTATTGAGGTCACAGACCTCACTGCAGAGGCTGGCAGGCTCAGAGGAGCACTAGAAGGTGGATATGAGTTACTGAGGAAAGAGATCCGAGGATCGAGTGAGCATGCATCCACTCAGTTCACTGCTCTACTTCAGTCTTTTTCCAGAGCACTGAACGTACTTGATTCCATCAGACTCACCCTTTCTGTTCAGTCCTTAGCCTCTCAGCGTTCTCAGCCACTCAGTTCTTCTCGCTCTCCTGCTCGTGCCAGAGGCAGTCGGGGTAGAGGACGCACTTCTGATCCATCAGCTTCTCATCCCATATCTGATGACTCTGATCCATGACTTCTCATGATCATTACTAGATCCTAGGTGTTAGTGTCTTATTCTAGGATCTGTATTTTGGGGCCATGTATTGACAATTAGCTGGTTGACTTTTGTATTAAGAACTATGTAATGAAACAATTATAGTTTTATGGAATCATCTTTTACTTATATCTCTACCTTTTGTAATGATGTCGATCATATTTTGGTTATATATATTCTCCTTGTTGAAATATTGTCTTCTCTTTGTTGTTGTTTGCTGTTAATAATTGCTGTATTTAGGGGGAGCAAACATCTGTGATAAACTCTAAAGGGGGAGAAATTAAAGAATGTTTCAGAAAAAGAAGGAGTTAACAATGTTTGATGATGTCAAAAAGGGAGAGAAATTAAACAAAAAAATTGGAGAAATTAAACAAAAATGATGAGCAATTAAACAAAAAGCAATTCAACAAAAGCAAAACCATAAATGATGAGCAATTAAAGAAAAAGCAATCCATCAAAAGCAAAACTATAAATTATGAGAAATTAATGAATGAATTGGAAAATTTAAAGAACAATATCAAAAGTACAATGCTAAGTACAATGCAAATAAGTAACTTTAAATTACTTCTTTACATATGCTCTGATTTGCTTTAAAAATTTAAATATGCTCTGATATACTTCAAAATTCCAACTTGCTCTGATACATCTTTTAAAATTTTATTTACCTTGATACATCTTAAGAAATTTAACTTACTCTGATACATCTTAAAATTTTTTTTTAACTTGCTCTGATACGTTATAAAATTTGCTCTGATACATTGTAAAATTTTCTCTGATACATTGTAAAATCTTTTCTGATAATATTGTAAAAATTGTTTTTCTTGCTCTGATACATTGCAAAATTTATTTTTCTCTTGCTCTGATACATCTTAAACTCAAAATGATCTAACACTCTTTTCAAATCTTTAAGAAAATGGACAAACTATTTTTGTATATGACTATTTATATTACATGCCAAAAGAATCATATTCTTTTCAAGCATCTATAATGCATTCACATAAATGCTTTTGTTCAAATGTTTTGTCATCATCAAAAAGGGAGAGATTGTTGCTCCTAGATTGATTTTGATGATTACAAAGCAGATTGAAGGGATACAAATTTTTTTTAAAAAGTCTTTATGCTCTACAGGGGCAAAATCATAATTTTACTAAAATCCTGATTTGATAGCATCATTTGGTAGAACAAATGATTTGTAATCTATTGGTGAAAATTTTATTATTTTTGGACTTATATTTTTGAAGTTATGAATGTTTGAAGTGCATGAGTCGACTCATGAGTCAACTCATGGCACAATGAGCTGATTGGCACGCAGATTTTTTGTTGGCACACCCTGTGAGTCGACCCCATGGGGTCGACCCCCAGGCATGAGTCGACCCTCATGAGTCGACCCCTGCAGTTTTAGGCCAAAAGTTGCAGAAACTCATTTTCTGGTTGTTGCAACAGAGGTCGACTCATGAGTCGACCCCTGAGGCATGAGTCGACTCATGAGTCGACCCCTGCGATGAAAAATATCCACAACGGCTAGTTTTTTGCTCATTTTAATTGCCTTTTATGCTTCCTAAAAATGCTCTAACGGCTCTTTTTCTGCCTAATATGTTTTCTCTTGTTTCTTAAGGCTATAAAAGGTTTCAAATGGTGAAAGAAAATGCAGATCAAACATATATACAATTGAGAGGATCCAAAATATACACGAGGTGATCAATGAGATACACGAGAGAAAAAGAAGAGGGGATCCACAATCCACACGAGAGAGACAAGAGATCTACAATATACACGAGAGATTGTGAAAGAGAAAAGCAAGAGTGTTCAAAAGGACATTCAAGAGTATTCAAAGAGAGGATTCTTCACGCCTATTATTCAACCTTGATCAAGAGATCTTTCAAAGCCTTCAAGAAGTCTTCAATCAAAGATCATCTTCTCCTCAAGCATTCATTCAACTTTTCATCCATCTTGAGGAAATACAAAAGGGGATTCTTCATTTGAGTAAAGTATTTTTATTGTTATATTCGCTCATTTAAGGAGCTGTTATTGTATTAATTTGTGCTTTAAATTGTCTTACTCTTTGTGAGTAATTGTTCTTATTTTTGGAGGGTTTCCAAAACAAGGGAAGGTTGATCCGAACCTGAAATCGGAGTGTTTTTGGGTTGGCTTGTACCCGAGAAATAAGTGGACTAGCTTGGGATAGCTAGTGTCGGAGTTTCCGACGATTTGTATTCAGATTGAATACAAGTATAGTGGATTGAAATTCCCAAGTAGGAGCTTGGGGAGTGGATGTAGGTGCAAGGTTGGCACCGAACCACTATAAATCCTTGTGTTTGTGGTGTGCTTTATTGTTTCTCTTTATTTCTTTATTATATCTTTGCATTCTTGCTTTAGGTAATTAATCTTGATTTAAAGTCTTTCTTCTCATTCATCAAGCTTTTAACAAATACTTTTCATAAGTAATTAGTTGAGCTTAAAATTTTTAAAAACCCAATTCACCCCCCCTCTTGGGTTGCATAGCTGGGCAACACATGTACTGTGTATAGGTTTGATTAAGCCAAGAAAATATAGAACTCTTTCTCTCAAGTCTCTCTCTCTCTTCTCCCTCTCTCTCCAGCAATTCTCTACACCCCAGGAGCAAGAAACCCTAGGGTTTCTTGCCACAAGGGTCCTAATAAGTAAAGAAAAGCAAGGAGGCGCTACCCCCTTCCCCCTTGCAGCCGCCAACCAGATTGCTCCCCTCCTCTCTTGCAGCTGCCCAAGTATCAGGTCTAGGACCTGGAATCCCTTGAGAAGAGGTTGATACAAGTTTTTCTCAGATCTGGAGTTGATCTGAGGTCGTTTGAGGCATGGCTGAGATCTCCATCAACAGATCTATGAGAAAGGCTGCAGCAGGATAGATCTGTAAGGTCTGTCTCCATCTACCTTCTTTCCTATCTAGAATATCCCAATTTGAGATCTATGAATTGGAAGACCTCGATCCAGGCCTGATCTGGTTGGGTACCAGATCTTGGATTTTTTAGAGGTGATTTCAGAGGCGTTCTTCATCTGGAACGAAAGGCTGACGAAGAAGACAGCAATCAGGCTGATTTCGTCAAGGGTCTTAGATCGAGTCCAGGAGTCTCCAGATCTGTTCATTGCTGGTTACGCTGCACCCAAAGTTCGTGGGAGGAGTCAGGATCGTGCTCCAACAAAATCAAAATCAAATCAATCTAATTAAAATAGGTCTTAATCCAATTAAGAACCTAATTTAATCAGATTAAATTAGATTTAAATCTAATTTAATTTTTTAATTGAATTAAAAATTAG
Source organism: Elaeis guineensis (assembly GCF_000442705.2). Lineage (NCBI taxonomy): Eukaryota > Viridiplantae > Streptophyta > Magnoliopsida > Arecales > Arecaceae > Elaeis > Elaeis guineensis. The sequence continues at coordinate 131,698,285 of NC_025993.2, forward strand.
GTTGATCCAAGTCTTAATTGGACTAGGACTAGTTTTTCTTTGCACTTGGATTATCTAATAAATCAATTAGACTTGATCCAATCAAGTTCAAACTAAATCTAATTAAATCATATTCAATTAGACTTAATCTCAACCTATTGGCTTAATCAAATTAAGCCAACTAGCAATCGAATTGCTAATCGATCCTCTTACAACACTTGCACTAGGTTAAATGTCAATCATATTGATCGTTTAACCCCATAATGATTCTTAATCATTGATCAACCATCCGATCGGATCGTGAACTTTAATGTGTGTGATCTCATAGGTCCGAACCTAAGCTGGTAGTACAGGAATAAATTTTTGTACCAATCGAAGTGATCATCTAGCAATGGTACCCGACGGTCTAATAGATCGAATGTGTAGAACAACATCTTTAGAACCCATGCGGATATAGTTTCCATATAATTCAACCCCTTACCTAAAATGCTCATAGGACACCTCAGAGTTCAACTGTCAACTTTGATCAGATTGTTTACATTGTATTTCAAAATATCAATTCCATCTGATGGATTTTTGTGGCTAAGGTTTTGCTAAATTGAAATACAGCGACTCATTCTTCTCCAACTCTTAGAGTGGTCAATCCCATCTTGATCACACTTTGACTTCGTAAGTACTTGACTGTGCCCATAAGCCTTCTGTCACTGAATTAGAAATTTAGTTAGTCCAGTACCAAAGCACAGTGAGTTGCTTGCAAGTCACTGAGGTGATCTCAGGTCTAAGGAATACTTATACCTATATCCCATCAGAGATATTCTCGACAGCAGAATGCTCTGGAGTTGGTCACGTTCAATGATGATGTACCCTTATATCTCACCTGTATACCATACCAGTATCTTCACACTCTTTGGTTAAGAGGATAACCAACCCATATGGCCTACAGCGATCTATGCTCGATAGAAGCTATCATCCTTATTAACAGCCTATTATTTGATCGTGAACAGTTTTAAGGACTAATCGATAAATCCTCTCTTTATCGAACCTAAATAGTCCTAAGGATTTCATCACAACAACGGAGTTCATTAGAAGATGAAAACTTATGATGAAAATATCAAAAATATATTTTATTTATTAATAAATCAATTACAATACAAGGTTGCTCAACCATCAATAGATTGACGATTGGCTTTTGGGATATATTTTTCAACAACTCTCACTTATTCTAAAGCCACTCGGCATAGTATCTAATACCCATCTTCGACTTATGGTTGTCGAACTCCTTTATCATCAGGGCTTTAGTAAAGGGGTCGGCCAGGTTTTTCTTTCCGTCGATCTTCTAAAGATCGATGTCACCTCGATCCACGATCTCCCAGATCAGGTGGAAGCGATGCAAAATGTGCTTCATCCGCTGGTGTGCTTTGGGTTCCTTCGCCTGAGCAATGGCACCAGTGCTGTCGCAGTAGAGCAGGACCGGACTATCGATGGAGGGTGCCACTCCGAGCTCAGTGATGAATTTTCTCAACCACACAGCTTTTTTCATGGCATCCGATGCTGTGATATACTTTGCCTCACAAATAAAGTCTGCCACAGTATGCTGCTTGAAACTCTTCCAGCAGATGGCTCTACCATTGAGAGTAAAGATATAACCCGACACGCTTCTACTGTCATCATGGTCAGATTGAAAGCTGGAGTCTGTGAACCTCAAAAATTTCAAATCTGACTCGTCATAAACCAACCATTGATCCTTAGTATTTCTCAAATACTTAAGGATTACTTTAACCACTTTTCAATGATTTTCTCCAGGATCAGATTGGTATCTACTCACTACTCCTAGTGGGTATGCCACATCTGGCCTTGTACATATCATGGCGTACATGATAGATCCCACGGTCGAAGCATATGGGACTCTACTTATACGCTCTCTCTCTTCAGGAGTTGTCGGATAATTCTTCTTAGAGAGAGAAATTTCATAGCCTATCGGTAGATAGCCTTTCTTAAAATTTTTCATACTGAACCTCTTCAGTGCAATATCTATGTACGTGGACTGAGATAACCTAAGCATCTTTTTAGATCTATCCCTATAGATCTTCATCCCTAGGATGTAGGATGCTTCATCCAAGTCCTTCATGGAGAACTGTGATGACAACCAAACTTTTATTCCCTGTAGTGCGGGGATGTCATTCTCGATTATGAGAATGTCATCCACGTACAAGATAAGAAATACCACAACTGGATCATTTGCCCATTTATAGATGCTGGGCTCTTTTTCCTTCTTAACGAAGCCATACATTTTGATCACCTTATCAAAACGCATGTTCCAACTCCGAGAAGCTTGCTTCAATCCATAAATGAATCTCTGAAGCTTGCACACCTTGGACTCATCTGTGGATGTAAACTCCTCAGGTTGTATCATATACACCTTTTCGGTCAGCTCTCCATTCAGAAAAGTTGTCTTTACATCCATCTGCCAGATCTCATAATCCAGATGGACAGCTATTGCAAGATTATTCAAATGGATTTGAGCATTGTCACAGGGGAGAACATCTCGTTATAGTCAATACCATAATGTTGACAATACCCCTTGGCAACCATACGGACTTTATAGGTCTCCATCTTTCTGTCTGCGCCCCTCTTCCTTTTGAAGACCCATTTACACCGAATGGGTTTAACTCCTTCAAGTGGGTCAACCAATATCCATACATCATTGATTTTCGTGGTCTCTATTTCGAATTTCATGGCTTCAAGCCATTTCTCAGAATTAGATCTCTGTATTGCATCCATATAGGTGATCGGATCCTCATCATTCTCATCGAGTTCGATGGAATCACCATCTCAGATCAAAAAATCATAGTATCTGTCCGACTGACGTGGTACTCTATCGGATCGCCTTAATGGTGCAGGTACATTGGGCTTCAGATATGATCTAATCAAATATGACTCAGGTTCAGCTATTGGTGTCGGTTCTTCTACCTGTTGAACTTCATCAAGTTCAACCTTAGAGGCAACGGTTCCTTCATTAATGAACTTCTTTTCTAAAAAAATTATCTTAAGGCTGATGAACACCTTTTGTTCATCAGCATGGTAGAAAAAATATCCTTTGATCTCTTTAGGATACCCTATGAATGTGCATTTGTCAGACCTAGATCCAAATTTATCTATAATTAATTATTTGGCATAGGTCGGGCACCCCCAGACCCTAAGGTGTGAAAGTGCTGGCTTACTCTCTGTCCATATCTCATATGGAGTCTTAATTACAGATTTACTTGGAACCTTATTTAACAGATAACAGGTCGATTTGAGTGCATATCTCCAGAAGGATATCGACAAGCTGGCAAAACCCATCATGGATCGGACCATGTCTAACAGAGTCCAAATCAAAGAGCAAGAACTACATGTTGATCATATCAACATGTTTCTATACTATATCTAATGTATGTAAAATATAATAGATCAGGTCTATTACCTTGCAAGTTAGACATTCTAACTTTGCTGATCTGGGTTTGAGGATGATGTTGTGAGCTGCACACATGTCCGACCTCTAAGAGTCATCCACACGAGCTCACGAATCACGATCAGAAGTCCTACTCTAGGAAATCAGCATAGTATGCTAGTACTATGCTGATCCTTCTTCGAAGGTCGATTAGATGCCTCCTTGATCTGGACTCTTCCAAAGATGAAAAGTAGGAGGAGTTTTAGATGTGAGACACTCTCAGAAAACTCACAGATGGAGGAAGGGAAGAGGTGAACACAGCAACCCTAGAAGAAGACCATCTTCTTCTTCTCTTTGCTCTAACCCCGACACTTAGCTTTTTATCTATTATATCTCCATGCCCTAATACTTTTTTTTCTTGATTTTCACATGCCTCAAAGCTCTCTCAATACTCTATAATTCACAAAAATCTTAAGAAGAAATTCATCTTAAATAAGGAGATATGAAGAATCCTTTTCTAGGTCAAATACCTAGTCAAAGAAAATCTAAACAGGGCAAGATAAGGGGTGCCCAACTCATGGGCACTCCCTCTTTCTTTTTCTGCCATGGACCACCAACAAAGGGTGCATAATATGTGCCATAAAAGCCATAAAAATCTGAAAAAAAATTTGGATAAAATCAGTGCCATAAGGAAAGAGTTTTGGTTTTCTAAAATTCTATCTCATAGAATTTGAAATCCAAACTAATTTCTACTTTGACTTGATCCACAACCACATTCTATGTAAGAGAGAAAGAGTGAAAAGCTTTGGGCATGCATGAAAGCCTGGGAGAGAAGGTTTTGTCACATAATATAAGAGAGAGTGGGCATGGGGGGCTAAGGTGGCGTAAGGTGAAATCCTAGTCTTACTAGGATTCAATCTATGACTTGTTCAAATTTGGTTTCTCAAACCAAATCAAATCTGTTATGATCCAGGTGGTGTGCCCAAGGCCCAGGGGACCAAGGCTAAGGCCAAGGTCCATCATTCATGAGGGCTTCATGGAGGCTCTAGGGCTAGTTGGGCCCTAGGTTGAAAGGCTATGGGCCTTTTGGTGTTGCTCCTAGATTGATTTTGATGATTACAAAGCAGATTGAAGGGATACAAATAGTTTTAAAATGAAAAAGTCCTTATGCTCTTCAAGGGCAAAATCGTAATTTTACTAAAATTCTGATTTGATAGTACCATTTGGTAGAACAAATGATTTGAAATCTATTGGTGAAAATTTCATTGTATTTGGACTTATATTTTTGAAGTTATGAAGGTTTGTAGTGCATGAGTCGACTCATGAGTCAACTCATGGCACTGTGAGCAGATTGGCACGCAAAAATTCTCCTTGGCACGCTAGTTTTCTGGCTTGGCACGACCTGTGAGTCAACTCATGAGTCGACCCACAAGGTATGAGTCGACTCATGAGTCGACCCCTGCTAATTTGAGCCAAGAATTTTCAGAAACGCATTCTCTGGTTTTTGCAACAGAGGTCGACTCATAAGTCGACCCCTGAAGCATGAGTCGACTCATGAGTCGACCCCTGCGATGGAAAATGTCAGCAACGACTATTTTTTTGCCCGTTTTAATTGCTTTTTATGCTTCCTAAAAATTCTCTAACGGCTCTTTATCTGCCTAAATTGTTTTCTCTTGCTTCTAATGTCATAAAATGCTTTAAATGGTGAAAGAAATTGCAGATTAAATAGCAGATCAAACGTGAAATCAAAAAGAGAAAAATGAAAGAGAGGATCCAAAATCTGCACGAAAAAGCCTGAGATCAACGAAATATCCAAAAAGAAAAAGAGAGAGGATCCACAATATACAAGAGAGATTGTGAAAGAGAAAAGCAAGAGCATTCAAGAGGATCTTTCAAGCCTATTGTTCAAACTTGATCTAGAGATCTTCCAAAGCTTTCAAGAGATCTTCAATCAACAAACAACCTCTTCTCAAGCATTCGTTCAAGCGTTCATCCATCTTGAAAAAATCCAAAAAGGGTTTCTTCATTTGAGTAAAGTTTTTATTGTTATATTCGCTCATTTAAAGGAGCTGTTATTGTATTAATCTGTGCTCAAAATTTTCTAACTCTTTGTGAGTTTTTGTTCTTGTTTTTGGAGGATTTCCAAAACAAGGAAAGGTTGATCCGAACCTGAAATCGGAGTATTTTGGGTTTACTTGTACCCGGAAAACAAGTGATCTAGCTTGGGATAGCTAGTGTCGGAGTTTCCGACATTTTGTATTCAGGTTGAATACAAGCATAGTGGATTGAAATTCCCAAGTAGGAGCTTGGGGAGTGGATGTAGGTGCAAGGTTGGCACCGAACCACTATAAATCCTTGTGTTTGTAGTGTGCTTTATCGCTTTACCTTATTTCTTTATTATATCCTTGCAATTCTGCTTCAGGTAATTAATATTGAATTAAAATCTTTATCTTGTTCATCATATGTTATAAATTAAGTCTAAATTTTTAGAAACCCAATTCACCCCCCCTCTTGGGTTGCATAGCTGGGCAACATTTGGGTTCTTGAGGTCTAGGTTATGTGGGCCTCAAGGGACCAACTCTTTATGGGCCAGGTCTGGATCCAGGGTAGGTGAGATTAGGTCGAGTCATGGGTGTATATGGGCTTGGGTTAACCTAATCTCCCATATGTTGGGAAATGTGTCCCAAAAAGCCAATCGTCAAGCTGTTGACGGTTGAGCAACCAAGTATTGTAATTGATTTGTTAATAAATAAAATATATTTGGCATTTTCATCATAAGCTTTCATCTTCTAATGAACTCCGTTGTTATGATGAAGTCCTTAGGACTATTTAAGTTCGATAAAGAGAGGATTTATCGATTAGTCCTTAAAACTGTTCACGACCAAATGATAGGCTGTTAATAAGGACGACAGCTTCTATCGAGCATAGGTCGCTGTAGGCCATATGGGTTGGTTGTCCTCTTAACCAAGGAGTGTGGAGACACTGGTATGGCATACAGGTGAGATGTAAAGGTACATCATCATTGAACGTGACCAACTCCAGAGTATTCTACTGTCGAGAATATCTCTGATGGGATATAGGTATAAGTGTCCCTTAGACCTGAGATCGCCTCAGTGACTTGCAAGCAACTCACTGTGCTTTGGTACTGGACTAACTGAATTTCTAATTCAGGGATGGAAGGCTTCTGGGCACAGTCAAGTACTTACGAAGTCAGAGTGTGATCGAGATGGGATTGACCACTCCAAGAGTTGGAGAAGAATGAGTCGCTGTATTTCAATTTAGCAAAATCTTGGCCAGGGTAATCCATCAGATGGATTTGATATTTTGAAATACAATGTGGACAACCTGATCAGAGTTGACAGTTGAGCTCTGGGGTGTCCTATGATCATTTTGGTCAAGGGGATGAATTATATGAAAACTATATCCGCATGGGTTCTAAGGATGTTGTTCTACACATTCGACCTATCCGGTCGTCGGGTACCATTGCTAGATGGTCACTTCGATTGGTATAAAAATTTATCCCTATGCTACCGGCTTAGGTTCGGACCTATGAGGTCACACACATTAGAGTTCATGATCCGATCAGATGGTTGATCAACGATTAAGAATCATTCTAGGGTTAAATGATCAATACGATTGACATTTAACCCAGTGCAAGTGTTGCAGGAGGATCGATTAGCAATTTGATTACTAATTGGCTTAATTTGATTAAGCCAATGGGCTGAAATTAAGTCTAATTAAATATAATTTAATTAAATTTATTTTGGGCTTGATTGGATCAAGTCCAATTGGTTTATTGGATAAGCCAAGTGCAAGGAAAAACTAGTCCTAGTTCAACTAGGACTTGGATCAATCTAATTTCTAATTTGATTAGAAAATTAAATCAGATTTAAATCTAATTTAATCTGATTAAATTAGGTTCTTAATTGGGTTAAGACCTATTTTAATTGGGTTGATCTAATTTTGATTTGATTTGGTTTGGGAAACCAAATTAAAACAAGTCATAAGACAGAATCCGAGTAAGACTAGGATTCCACCTTGCGCCACATAAGCCTTCTCCACGCCCTCTCTCTTATTCAACGCCAATCTCTACTTATTTTGTGTGACAAAAGCCCTCTCTCAGATCTCTCCCACGTTCACAAAAGGTCTCCTCTCTTCTTTCTTACATGGAAGGTGGTTTGGATCAAATCTAAAAGGAATAAGTTTGGATTTCGAATTCTATGAGATAGAGTTTTAGAAATCCAAAACTCTTTCAATTTTGCACCGAATTTATCCAAATTTTTTTGGAATTTTATGACTTTTAGGGTATACATTGTGCACCATTTTCTGGTGATCCATGTACAAAAATATGAAGGAGGTGCTCAAGAGTTGGGCATCCCTTAACTTGCCATGTTTGGATAAGCCTTGACTAGGTGTTTGACCTAGACAAGGACTCTATCATATCTCTCTATATAAATGAGTTTCTTTGTAAAATTTTAGGAGAAATTAGAAATTTGAGAGACCTTTGTGTCATCCAAAAATTAGAGATAAATACCTTTGGATCGTGGAGATATAAAAGATGCAAATTTGGGTGTCTAGAGAGAAAAACGTGAAGAAGAAGAGGGTCTTCTTCTTGGGTTTTTGTTTTTATATCTTTCCTCCCTCCATCTTGAGTTTCCTGAGAGTGTCTCAGATCTGAAACTCCTCCTTTTACTTTCCATCTTTGGAAGAGTCCAAATCAAGAAGAAGGAGACACCTGATCAACCATCAAAGAAGGATCAGCGCAGTACTAGGATACTGTGCTGATTTCCTGAAGCAGGACTTCTGATCGAGATTCGTGGGCTCGTGTGGATGACTCCTAGAGGTCGGACGTGTGTGCGGCTTGCAACATCATCCTCAAGCCCAGATCAGCAAGGTTAGAACGTCTAACTTGCAAGGTAATAGATCTGATCTATTGTTTAATACATACATTAGATGTAGTATAGAAACATGTTGATTGATCAACATGTAGTTCATGCTATATTTATATATTTTAATTTTGATTTAATGCCATGTAATAATCATATAATAGGATTTTAGATCTAGAGATTTTTTGATCTTAAAAAATAAATTTTGATTTATTTTAGTCTTTCACTGTATGATCTTGAAAAAGTTTCAAGATCTAATCCTCTTTTTCAAGATCTAACCCTGAAACCCTAGATCTGGTTCCTACAATTGGTATCAGAGCCTAGGTTCTTTATTACATGATTATTTATACATGCTTAGATTATTTTTAGATTAGATCTAATTTATAATCTGATTATTAAATCTAAAATTAAAATTTTAGATCAATCACAAACTGCAAGGTTGTCCTGCTGTAAGGTTTATCCCTTACAGTGCAAAGGTTGTCCTAGTTTGTGTAGATCTATCTTTAATCATAAATTTATTAGATATGATCTAGATTAAATTTATGATTTATTAGATTTAAAAGATATTTAAATCTAAATAAAATCTCTTTGTTAATAATTTTTGTACAAAGAAATTGTTTAAAGTTGAAATTGTTTCAATTACATGAACCTGTTTAGATTAGATCTAAAGTAGTTTCATGTTTATTTCATTTGCATCTTGATTATGAATCAAACATGCAATATGGTTGGTAGAATCATATTGTAAAATTATTTTATAAATATAAAAATTATTTTTTGAAAAGCCGAACCCAACCCTCAGCCCAAAACTTAATTAAGAATTAAGAAGTTGTTTGATTAGGTTCTAGGATTGTGAATTGAAGAACCTAAGATACAAATCATAACACATTGGGTTAATGGGTTAGTGGGAATTAGGTCCATTAATTGGGTTAGACCTATGGTTAGATTAAAGATGGACTTAATTAGAGAATTGACTAAATCTAATCAATTGTTGTCTTAGATTAGGTCAAGGATTCTCTAGATCAATTACAATAGGTGTAGTTGGTCAAGTCCATGTCTTTAACGAGAACCAAATGGACTTGATTCTTGGCTAAGCAGTCTAGCACGAACTGTTAGGTTGATCTAATCGAAACTAATTAAACCAGTTGGTGTCTAAGGTAAACCAGACCGGTGGTTTTTAATTGAGAGCCCGCTTACCTGGCCATTTCTGATGGTGTCTAAGGCAAGCTTTGGCAGACCCTCCCACTGATCGAACTTACCTGGCCTCTTGATGAAATTATGTTTTGATCGGATCACTTGACTATTCGAGCTGACCCATGTCAGCTAGGTAAATTAGTGTGACTGATTTAGGTGCTCCTAGACCAGCCCTTTTAATGGTCTCCCTTAAGCTAACTTGGTGAAGCCAGTGGGAGGATCATGATAAGCTGGTTCATCTGACCTCATCCTCTAAATTATTTAAATCCTTTAAAATTATTAGGTCCTTAAAATGATAAAGTTATGGAGATAACTGAGTCATAGCCTCCCATTAAGGTGTTTGATAATGAGTCCATTAACTCAATAATCATTGCAGACCCAAGGCCTGGTGCTTGTTGACTAATGGAATTATCACTCATCATATGACGACTTGGAAGTGTCTCTCTAATGGTGGTTAGGTGAGCCTACCAAAGTTGGGCTTAATCATTCGTTGGTTAGATACACCAAGTATGATCATGTTAATGGTTGGACCTAACCACATCCTTACAGTGGAGGCCAAAGCCTACTGATTAGGTTTCTGGGGCAAAATTAAAATTACTAGAAATTATTTAGAGAAACAATTGGTTATGAACCTATCCTTAGATGTACATGGGTTGACCAACCAAAGTTGGGCTTGTGTGCAGTCTAAGTGGATTCTAGTACCCGCTAAGGAATTAGGGTAATTCCTCGAGTTGGAGGTAGAGGCTACCAATTCGAATAAAATAGTGGAAAAATCTTTTGATTAAAGTCCAAATCTTTAGGTTTAATGAATCAATTACTAATTAGGTTATGGTTCTCCTTTGTGCAAATATGGCCACTTTCCTATCGCTCCGATCATTGTTGGACAATGATAAGTTGGTGGGACCCAACTTCGGTAGCTGGTACCGAAAGTTGAAGATAGTCCTGGAGCATGAACGGATCCTATATGTGATAATAGATCCTGCACCTGAGGAGCCAGCTGTCAATGCACGTGGAACAATCAGAGACACTTACCAGAAGTGGCTCAGTGATCAGACCACGGTGCGCTGTATCATGCTGGCTATCATGAGTGACGAGTTCAGTCGCAGATTCGAGACGGCTCAGCCAAAGGACAAGCTTCAAGTGTTGGAGGATGCCTTTGGCACACCCGATGACGTGGAGAGGCACAAGACTAGTTGTGCCATCTTCAACGCCAAAATGCAGGATGGTGCCTCTGTCACTGATCATGTATTGTACATGATCGAGCTGATGGAATGATTGAGCAAGCTCGACTTTTCCTTGCATGAGCAGCTTGGAAAGGATGCAATACTGAACTCGTTGCCCAAGTCTTATCTCCCATTCCTCACTCATTATAGAATGACAAAGCCTGAAGAGAACTACCACGGGTTACTGGGGTTGCTTCAGAACTTTGAGAAGGATCACCAACTTCACAAGGAGTTGGTGAATTTAGTGGGAGGTTCGTCTTCTGGTTCTCGACCTTTTGAGAAAGGGAAGAAGAACAAGAAGAAGAAAGTAAAGAAGGTGCAAGTTTAGGCTAGGACATCAGTGCAGAGCCAGACCAAAAAGGTCAAGCCTGATAAGAGTCTATTCTACTGGCAAGCACCCTAGATTAGATAGTGTGTCAGATATCTACTTATGGCACTGTAGGCTAGGTCATATAAACAAGAATAGAATAAACAGGTTGACTCAAGAGGGAATCCTCGAAGTTAGTGATTGTGAATCACTTCCAACCTGTGAGTCCTGTCTTCTTGATAAAATGACCAAGTCACCTTTTACTGGAAAAGGTGAGAGAGCTACTGAGCTCTTGGCCTAGTACATACTGATGTATGCGGGCCCATGAGCACCAGTGCTAGAGGTGGATATTTTTACTTCATAACTTTCACGGATGACCTATCCCGATATGGATACGTCTATCTGATGAAACATAAGTCGGATTCATTTGAAATGTTCAAACGATTCTGAAGTGAAGTAGAAAAATAAACTGGGAAGAGTATTAAAACTCTTCGATCTGATCGAGGAGGAGAGTACCTTTCTAGTGAGTTTCTCACATATCTAGGAGAGAATGGGATTCTCTCCCAATGGACTCCTCCAGGAACACCACAGCATAATGGTGTGTTTGAAAGGAGGAATCGGACTTTGTTAGACATGGTCCGATCCATGATGGGTTTTTGCTAGCTTGCTGATATCCTTCTGGGGATATGCACTCGAATCGACCTGTTATTTGTTAAATAAGATTCCAAGTAAGTCTGTAATTAAGACTCCATATGAGATATGGACAGGACATAAGCCAGTACTTTCACACCTTAGGGTTGGGGGTGCCCGACCTATGTCAAACGATTAGTCACAGACAAACTTGGACCTAGGTCTGATAAATGCTCATTCATAGGGTACCCCAAAGAGACAAAAGGATATTTTTTCTACCATGCTGATGAACAAAAGGTGTTCGTCAGCCTTAAGGCAATCTTTTTAGAAAAGGAGTTCCTTGGTGAAGGAACCGTTGCCTCTAAGGTTGAACTTGATGAAGTTCAACAGGTAGAAGGACCGACACCAATAGCTGAACCTGAGTCGGATATGATTAGATCAGATCCGAAGCCCAATATACCTATACCATTAAGGCGATCCGGTAGAGTACCGCATCAGTCGGACAGATACTACAGTTTCTTGGTCCGGGACGGTGATCCCATCGAACTTGATGAGAATAATGAGGATCCGATCACCTATATGGATGCTATGCAGCGACCTGATTTCGAGAAATGGCTTGAAGCCATGAAATTCGAAATGGAGTCCATGAAGGTCAACGATGTATGGACATTGGTTGACCCACCTGAAGGGGTTAAACCCATTGGGTGTAAATGGATCTTCAAAAGGAAGAGGGGCGCAGACGGAAAGGTGGAGACCTATAAAGTCCGTCTGGTTGCCAAGGGGTATCGTCAATGTTATGGTATTGACTATGACGAGATGTTTTCCCCTGTGGCAATGCTCAAATCTATTCGGATAATGCTTGCAATAGCTGTCCATCTAGATTATGAGATCTGGCAGATGGATGTAAAGACAGCTTTCCTGAATGGAGAGCTGACTGAAGAGGTGTATATGATACAACCTGAAGGGTTTACATCCACAGATGAGTCCAAGGTGTGCAAGCTTCAGAGATCCATTTATGGACTGAAGCAAGCTTCTCGAAGTTGGAACATGCGTTTTGATAAGGTGATCAAAACGTATGGCTTCATTAAGAATGGAGAAGAGCCCTGCATCTATAAATGGGCAAATGGTTTAGTTGTGGTATTCCTTATCTTGTACGTGGATGACATTCTCTTAATCGGGAATGACATCCCCGCACTACAGGGAATAAAAGTTTGGTTGTCATCACAGTTCTCCATGAAGGACTTGGGTGAAGCATCCTACATCCTAGGGATGAAGATCTATAGGGATAGATCTAAAAGGATGCTTGGATTATCCCAGTCCATGTACATAGACACTGTGCTGAAGAGGTTCAGCATGGAGAATTCCAAGAAGGGCTATCTACCGATAGGTCATGAAATTTCTCTCTCTAAGAAGGATTGTCTGACAACTCCTGAAGAGAGAGAGCGTATGAGTAGAATCCCATATATTTCAGCCGTGGGATCTATCATGTACGCCATGACATGTACAAGACCAGATGTGGCATACTCACTAGGAGTAGTAAGTAGATACCAATCTGATCCTGGAGAAAATCACTGGAAAGTGGTTAAAGCCATCCTTAAGTATTTGAGAAATACTAAGGACCAATGGTTGGTTTATGACGAGTCAGATCTGAAACTTGTAGGGTTCACAGACTCCAGCTTCCAATCTGACCATGATGACAGCAGGAGCATGTCGGGTTATATCTTTACTCTGAATGGTGGAGCCATCTGCTGGAAGAGTTCCAAGCAGCATACTGTGGCAGACTCTGTTGTGAAGCGGAGTATATCGCAGCATCAGATGCCGCGAAGGAGGCTGTGTGGCTGAGAAAATTCATCAACGAGCTCGAAGTAGTACCCTCCCTCGATGGTCCGGTCCTGCTCTATTGCGACAGCACTGGTGCCATAGCTCAGGTGAAGAACCCAAAGCACATTAGCGGACGAAGCACATCTTGCATCGCTTCCACCTGATCCGAGAGATCGTGGATCGAGGTGACGTCGACCTTCAGAAGATCGACGGAAAGGAGAACCTAGCCGACCCCTTCACTAAAGCCCTGGCAATAAAGGAGTTTGACAACCACAAGTCGAAGATGGGTATTAGATACTGTGCCGAGTGGCTTTAGGACAAGTGGGAGTTGTTGGGAAATGTGTCCCAAAAAGCCAATCGTCAAGCTGTTGACGGTTGAGCAACCAAGTATTGTAATTGATTTGTTAATAAATAAAATATATTTGGTATTTTTATCATAAGCTTTCATCTTCTAATGAACTCCGTTGTTATGATGAAGTCCTTAGGACTATTTAAGTTCGATAAAGAGAGGATTTATCGATTAGTCCTTAAAACTGTTCACGACCAAATGATAGGCTGTTAATAAGGATGACAGCTTCTATCGAGCATGGGTCGCTGTAGGCCATATGGGTTGGTTGTCCTCTTAACCAAGGAGTGTGGAGATACTGGTATGGCATACAAGTGAGATGAAAGGGTACATCATCATTGAACGTGACCAACTCCAGAGTATTCTACTGTCGAGAATATCTCTGATAGGATATAGGTATAAGTGTCCCTTAGACCTGAGATCGCCTCAGTGACTTGCAAGCAACTCACTGTGCTTTGGTACTGGACTAACTGAATTTCTAATTCAGGGATGAAAGGCTTCTGGGCACAGTCAAGTACTTGCGAAGTCAGAGTGTGATCGAGATGGGATTGACCACTCCAAGAGTTGGAGAAGAATGAGTCGCTGTATTTCAATTTAGCAAAACCTTGGCCAGGGTAATCCATCAGATGGATTTGATATTTTGAAATACAATGTGGACAACCTGATCAGAGTTGACATTGAGCTCTGGGGTGTCCTATGATCATTTTGGTCAAGGGGATGAATTATATGAAAACTATATCCGCATGGGTTCTAAGGATGTTGTTCTACACAGTCGACCTATCCGGTCGTCGGGTACCATTGCTAGATGGTCAGTTCGATTGGTATAGAAATTTATTCCTATGCTACCGGCTTAGGTTCGGACCTATGAGGTCACATACATTAGAGTTCATGATCCGATCAGATGGTTGATCAACGATTAAGAATCATTCTAGGGTTAAATGATCAATACGATTGACATTTAACCCAGTGCAAGTGTTGCAGGAGGATCGATTAGCAATTCGATTGCTAATTGACTTAATTTGATTAACCCAATGGGCTGAAATTAAGTCTAATTAAATATGATTTAATTAGATTTATTTTGGGCTTGATTGGATCAAGTCCAATTGGTTTATTGGATAAGCCAAGTGCAAGGAAAAACTAGTCCTAGTTCAACTAGGACTTGGGTCAATCTAATTTCTAATTTGATTAGAAAATTAAATCAGATTTAAATCTAATTTAATCTGATTAAATTAAGTTTTTAATTGGGTTAAGACCTATTTTAATTGGGTTGATCTAATTTTGATTTGATTTGGTTTGGGAAACCAAATTAAAACAAGTCATAAGATAGAATCCTAGTAAGACTAGGATTCCACCTTGCGCCACATAAGCCTTCTCCATGCCCTCTCTCTTATTCAACGCCAATCTTCACTTATTTTGTGCGACAAAAGCCCTCTCTCAGATCTCTCCCACGTTCACAAAAGGTCTCCTCTCTTCTTTCTTACATGGAAGGTGGTTTGGATCAAATCTAAAAGGAATAAGTTTGGATTTCGAATTCTATGAGATAGAGTTTTAGAAATCCAAAACTCTTTCAATTTTGCACCGAATTTATCCAATTTTTTTTTGGAATTTTTGTGGCTTTTAGGGTATATATTGTGCACCCTTTTCTGGTAATCCATGCATAAAAATATGAAGGAGGTGCTCAAGAGTTGGGCATCCCTTAACTTGCCATGTTTGGATAAGCCTTGACTAGGTGTTTGACCTAGATAAGGACTCTATCATATCTCTCTATATAAGATGAGTTTCTTTGTAAAATTTTAGAAAAAATTAGAAACTTGAGAGACCTTTGTGCCATCCAAAAATCAGAGAGAAATACCTTTGGGTCGTGGAGATATAAAAGACGCAAGTTTGGATGTCTAGAGAGAAAAACGTGAAGAAGAAGAGGGTCTTCTTCTTGGGTTTTTGTTTTCATATCTTTCCTCCCTCCATCTTAAGTTTTCTAAGAGTATCTCAGATCTGAAACTCCTCCTTTTACTTTCATCTTTGGAAGAGTCCAAATCAAGAAGAAGGAGGCACCTGATCAACCATCAAAGAAGGATCAGCGCAGTACTAGCATACTGTACTGATTTTCTGAAGCAGGACTTTTGATCGAGATTCGTGGGCTCGTGTGGATGACTCCTAGAGGCGGACGTGTGTGCGGCTTGCAACATCATCCTCAAGCCCAGATCAGCAAGGTTAGAACGTCCAACTTGCAAGGTAATAGATCTGATCTATTGTTTAATACATACATTAGATGTAGTATAGAAACATGTTGATATGATCAACATGTAGTTCATGCTATATTTATATATTTTAATTTTTGATGTAATGCCATGTAATAATCATGTAATAGGATCTTAGATCTAGGGATTTTCTGATCTTAGAAAATAAATTTTGATTTATTTTAGTCTTCCACTGTATGATCTTGAAAAAGTTTCAAGATCTAACCCTCTTTTTCAAGATCTAACCCTGAAACCCTAGATCTGGTTCCTACACCATAGAGTTGGTCAAGAGAGTTTTGGGTTTGGGTCACTTGACCCTGTGTTTATATACTGTGTATAGTTTGATTAAGCTAAGAAAATACAGAACTCTTTCTTCCAAGTCTCTCACTCTCTTCTCCTCTCTCTCCAGCAATTCTTCACACCCCAGAAGCAAGAAACCCTAGGGTTTCTTGCTGCCAGGTCCTAATAAGGAAAGAAAAGCAAGGAGGTGCTACCCCCTTCCCCCTTGCAGCCGCCAACCAGATTGCTCCCCTCCTCTCTTGCAGTCATCCAAGCATCAGGTCCAGGACTGAAATCCCTTGAGAAGAGGTTGATACAAATTTCTCTCAGATTTGGAGTTGATCTGAGGTCGTTTGAGGTGCAGGTGAGATCTCCATCAACAGATCTACAAGAAAGGCCACAGCAGGACAGATCTGTAAGGTCTGTCTCCATCTACCTTCTTCCCTATATCGAATACCCTGATTCAAGATCTATGAATTGGAAGACCTCGGTCCAGGCCTGTTCTGGTTTGGTACCAAATCTTGGATTTTTTAGAGGTGATTTTAGAGGCGTTCTTCATCTGGAACGAAAGGCTGACGAAGAAGATAGCAATCAGGCTGATTTTGTCAAGGGCCTTAGATCGAGTCCAGGAGTCTCCAGATCTGTTCGTTGCTGATTACGCTACACCAAAGGTCCGTGGAAGGAGCCAGGATCGTGCTCCAATAGTTGGTATCAGATCCATAGTGGTGAGGAAGCTGTTTCAAGCGCGAGAAGTTGAAGATCTCAAGTGCTGAAAATTTTCAGCAAGGTACCATCAAGGTATATTCTACACTTCTTGATTTTATATTGCTTGTTTGGCTTGGATCCAGTCATGGGCAGTAATATGAAGGTTGAGTTTGAGAAGTTTGATGGCATGAAAAATTTTTTTATGTAAAAAATCTGGATGGAGGATCTTCTGGTGCAAGCAGATCTAGATCAGGCTTTGGATGAGAAGCCTGAGGGAATGACAGATAGACAGTGGGCATCGTTGGAGAAGAAAGCATGCTCGGTGATCAGAGGATATTTGGTGGATGCAGTGTTGTATTCGGTGCTGGAAGAAAAGACCCCGAAGGGCCTTTGGTCGAAATTGCACACCATGTATATGGGAAAGAATATGTGCAACAAGCTGATGCTAAAGAAGAGGTTGTACAGTCTTCAGATGCAGGAGGGATCTGATGTGATTGGCCACATTCAGAGGTTCGACCAGTTGTGCATGGAGTTGATGAATATCGGGGTGAAGCTGGATGAGGAGGATAAGTTCCTGTTGCTTTTGTGTTCGCTGTCAGGATCATATGACTCTTTGGTGACTACACTGCTCTACGGCAAGGAGACTCTGGAATATGAGGATATGGTCTCGGTGTTGAGGTCTAATGAGTAGAGGAAAAAGTTGATCAGAGATCAGGCTCCCCAAGAGGGTTTGGCAGTAGGGGAGAGGATAGGTAGAGGCAGAGGCAGAAGCAAGTCCAGGGGGCGGTCCAAGTCCAGGAAGGAAAAGAAAGAGGTGAAATGCTTCAAGTGCAACGAGTTCGGGCACTTCAAGCGAGAATGTCCACTATGGAAGAGCAAGAAGAGAGAAAGAAGTGGCTCAGAATCAGTGAGTGCAGTTGCTGGGCAGCAGGTGGAGGATGATCTACTTGTGGTATCAGATGGTCACAGGCATTACACAGAGGAGTGGACACTAGACTCTGCGTGCTCACATCACTACACACCACACAGGTCTTGGTTTGCGACATACACCAAGACAGATGAGGAATCAGTGACTCAAGGCGACAATCATCCTTGCAAGGTGGCTGGGATAGGGACAGTCAGGGTGAGGATGTTTGATGGGATTGTGAGGACATTGACAAATGTAAAGCACATCCCGAAGTTGGAAAAGAATCTGGTGTCACTAGGCTACTTGGAGCGCA
The DNA here is from genome assembly GCF_000442705.2 of Elaeis guineensis. Classification (NCBI taxonomy): domain Eukaryota; kingdom Viridiplantae; phylum Streptophyta; class Magnoliopsida; order Arecales; family Arecaceae; genus Elaeis; species Elaeis guineensis. Next base: position 131,716,539 of record NC_025993.2, read on the forward strand.
GTGGATACAGCTTCAGTAGTAGGGCTAGAAGTGGAGTATTGAACATCTCCAATGGAGCTATGGTAGTGATGAGAGGCAGGAGGTTGGACAATAACCTCTATCGCATGGAGGGATCTGTGGTGACCGGAGAGTCTGATGCAGCAGCTGCAGCACAGGACCAGCAGGGGACTTACAGGATGTGGCACTACCGCCTAGGCCACATGGGTGACAAGGGGCTGAGGAAGTTGAGCAGGAGAGGACTCATCTCTGATCTGGAGGATGGTGCTACAGGGAAGATCTGTGAGCCTTGCCAGATGGGAAAGCAGAGGAGAGTTCAGTTCAACATCAGTACAGCCCACAGTGCAGCCCCTCTGGAGTTAGTACACATGGATGTGTGGGGATCAGCCCTAGTTTTAGTTAGGAATGGGGCCAGATACTTCATGACCCAATTGATGATTTCTGAAGAAAACTCTGGATTTACTTCATGAGAGAGAAGTCAGAGGTCTTCACAAAGTTCAAGATCTGGAGAGCTAAGGTGGAGCAGGAGCAGGGGAGGAGCGTGAAGTGTCTGAGGTCAGACAATGGCGGAGAGTACACCAGTAGAGAGTTTCAAGATTACTGTGAGGAGTGTGGGATCAGGAGATACTTCTCAGTTAAGGGGACTCCACAGCAGAATGGGGTGGCTGAGAGAATGAACAGAATACTTCTGGAAAAGGCACGATGCATGAGGCTGCAGGCAGGGCTTCCAAAAGAGTTCTGGGTTGACACAGTAGACGCAGTGCGTTACTTGGTCAATCAATCACCTCACACTAGGTTGGATGGCAGGCTTCCAGAGGAGGTGTGGTCTGGGAGGATAGTTGGGCTGGGCCATCTACAGGTATTTGGGTGCACGGCCTATGTGCACATTGGAGCTGGTGAGCGGAGTAAGCTAGATGCCAGATCACGCTAGGCGGTGTTTCTAGGCTATCCATGAGGAGTCAAGGGATATAGGCTGTGGGATCCCTTGAAAAAGAAGGTCATCATTAGTCAGGATGTAACTTTTGATGAAAAGTCAGTTCTATGGAGGCGAGCAGGCATGGAGGAGCAGCAGGAGCAGGAGGAGGTCCAGCAGGGCGCTGCTGGACAGCTAACCTCTTTGATTTTGCCTCTTGCAGGTACTACTGGAGGATATGACATTCAGGTGGAGAACCTACCTAAGGTGTCTCCACAGGTGGAGAGGACTCGGACAGATGATCGAGGCAGAGAGGTCCAGCAGGAGCGAGCTGGGCCGAGGACTGATATCGGTGTTGCCCTACACAAGCCCAAGAGGACCATCAGGCAATCGGATCGATATGGCTTCGAGGAGACACTGTCATATGCCCTGGTGACAGTGAATGGAGACCCATATACGTATCAGGAGGCTATTGAGAGCCAGGATAAAGAGCGGTGGGTCTAGATGATGTCTGAGGAGATGCAGTCTCTAAATAAGAACCAGATGTGGTGATTGGTACAGTTGCCACAGGGAAAGAGGCCCATTGGCCGCAAATGGGTCTACAGTCGCAAGGAAGGGCCTTCAAAGCAGGGAGGTATCAGATTCAAGGTGAGATTAGTGGCCAAGGGATACTCCCAGAAGGAAGGCATCGACTTCAGTGAGGTCTTCTCTCCCATCGTCAGACATACTTCTATCAGAGTGTTGCTGAGTATTATAGCAGCTCAGGATTTAGAGCTGGAGCAGATGGATGTCAAGACGGCGTTCCTCCATTGGCATTTGGAGGAGAGGATTTACATGAAGCAGCCATCCAATTTCAGGGATCCAGGATCAGAGGAAAAGGTTTGTCTGTTGCAGAAGTTGCTGTACGGGCTGAAGCAGTCACCGAGGCAATGGTACAAGTGGTTCGACTCCAATATGCGCAGCATTGAACTTTCCAGGTGTGAGTTTGATCCCTGTGTTTATGTTCAGTCTCTTGAGGATGGTTCTAGGTTGTTCCTACTCTTGTATGTGGATGACATGCTTATAGCATGCAAGAGTAGGAAGGTTGTGCAGGATCTGAAGGCATCCTTATCTCGAGAGTTTGAGATGAAGGATTTGGGCCCTGCAAGGAAGATCCTAGGCATGGAGATTTTCAGAGTCCGAGCTCGGAGGGTGCTACATCTATCTCAGGGGGGCTACATACAGAAGGTCTTAGAGAGGTTCAGGATGAAGGGAGCAAAGCCGGTGGAGCTGCCACTTGTCGGTCACTTCAGACTCTCGAAGACCATGGTGCCACAGACTGAGGTGGAGGCCCAGGAGATGAAGAGGGTTCGTTATGCTTCAGAAGTTGGGAGCTTGATGTATGTGATGGTCTGTTGTAGGCCAGACATCGCTTATGCAGTGAGTCAGGTTAGCAGGTTCATGGCGCAGCCTGGCAGGGAGCACTAGAGAGCTCTGAAGTGGATATTCAGATACCTGGCAGGTTTAGTTGGAGTTGGCATCTGCTACAGACAGCGAGGAGGTGCAGTGGGATACTCTGACATGTCCAGAGAGGCTCAGGGGCTGATTGGCAGTTATGTAGATGCAGACTTCGGTGGAGATGTGGATACCCAGAGGTTTACGATAGGCTTAGCCTGTATGGAGGTCCTATTTCTTGGAGATCGAGTCTGCAGCCTATCACGGCCCTATCCACTACAGAGGCAGAGTACATCGGGCTGATAGAATCAGCTAAGGAGGCAATTTGGCTGAAGGGTTTGTTGACGGAGATGGGCCTTAGTCAGGAGGCCATTAGAGTGCACTGTGACAGCCAGAGTGCACTTCTACTAGCACAGAACTTAGTCTATCATGCAAGGATAAAGCACATCGACATTCAATATCATCGGATCAGGGAGCTTGTGGAGGATGGTGAGGTGGAGCTGGTAAAGGTACACTCAAGGAGAACCCAGCTGATGTACTTACGAAGGTACTTCCACGGGACAGCTTTCAGAGATGTGTTGAGCTGATTCGGCTGATGGACAGAGTGGAGCTGGTTGAGGCCTTGGGACACCAAGGTGGAGATTGTTACGATCCAGGTGGTGTGCCTAAGGCCCAGGGGACCAAGGCTAAGGCCAAGGTCCATTATTCATGAGGGCTTCATGGAGGCTCTAGGGCTAGTTGGGCCCTAGGTTGAAAGGCTGTGGGCCTTTTGGGTTCTTGAGGTCTAGGTTATGTGGGCCTCAAGGGACCAACTCTTGATGGGCCAGGTCTGGGCCTAGGGTAGGTGAGATTAGGTCGAGTCATGGGTGTACATGGGCTTGGGTTAACCTAATCTCCCATAGAGTTGGTCAAGGGAGTTTTGGGTTTGGGTCACTTGACCCTGTGTTTTTATATACATGTACTGTGTATAGGTTTGATTAAGCCAAAAAAATATAGAACTCTTTCTCCCAAGTCTCTCTCTCTCTTATCCCTCTCTCTCCAGCAATTCTCCACACCCCAGGAGCAAGAAACCCTAGGGTTTCTTGCCGCCAGGTCCTAATAAGGAAAGAAAAGCAAGGAGGTGCTACCCCCTTCCCCCTTGCAGCTGCCAACCAGATTGCTCCCTCCTCTCTTGCAGCTACCCAAGTATCAGGTCTAGGACCTGGAATCCCTTGAGAAGAGGTTGATACAAGTTTTTCTCAGATCTGGAGTTGATCTGAGGTCGTTTGAGGCATGGGTGAGATCTCCATCAACAGATCTACAAGAAAGGCTGCAGCAGGATAGATCTGTAAGGTCTGTCTCCATCTACCTTCTTCCCTATCTAGAATGCCCCAATTTGAGATCTATGAATTGGAAGACCTCGATCCAGGCCTGATCTGGTTGGATACCAGATCTTGGATTTTTTAGAGGTGATTTCAGAGGCGTTCTTCATCTGGAATGAAAGGCTGACGAAAAGATAGCAACCAGGCTGATTTTGTCAAGGATCTTAGATCGAGTTCAGGAGTCTCCAGATCTGTTCGTTGCTGGTGACGCTGCACCCAAAGTCCGTGGGAGGAGTCAGGATCGTGCTCCAACAAAATCAAAATCAAATCAATCTAATTAAAATAGGTCTTAACCCAATTAAGAACCTAATTTAATCAGATTAAATTAGATTTAAATCTGATTTAATTTTTTAATTGAATTAAAAATTAGGTTGATCCAAGTCCTAATTGGACTAGGACTAGTTTTTCTTTGCACTAGGATTATCCAATAAATCAATTAGACTTGATCCAATTAAGTTCAAACTAAATCTAATTAAATCATATTCAATTAGACTTAATCTCAGCCTATTGGCTTAATCAAATTAAGCCAACTAACAATCGAATTGCTAATCGATCCTCTTACAACACTTGCACTAGGTTAAATGTCAATCGTATTGATCGTTTAACCCTAGAATGATTCTTAATCATTGATCAACCATCCGATCGGATCGTGAACTTTAATGTGTGTGATCTCATAGGTCCGAACCTAAGCTGGTAGTACAGGAATAAATTTTTATACCAATCGAAGTGATCATCTAGCAATGGTACCCGACGGTCGAATAGATCGAATGTGTAGAACAACATCTTTAGAACCCATGTGGATATAGTTTCCATATAATTCAACCCCTTGACCAAAATGCTCATAGGACACCTCAGAGTTCAACTGTCAACTCTGATCAGATTGTTTATATTGTATTTCAAAATATCAAATCCATCTGATGGATTTTTGTGGCTAAGGTTTTGCTAAATTGAAATACAGCGACTCATTCTTCTCCAACTCTTAGAGTGGTCAATCCTATCTTGATCACACTCTGACTTCGCAAGTACTTGACTGTGCCCAGAAGCCTTCTGTCACTGAATTAGAAATTCAGTTAGTCCAGTACCAAAGCACAGTGAGTTGCTTGCAAGTCACTGAGGTGATCTCAGGTCTAAGGGATACTTATACCTATATCCCATCAGAGATATTCTCGACAGCAGAATGCTCTGGAGTTGGTCACGTTCAATGATGATGTACCCTTATATCTCACCTGTATACCATACCAGTGTCTTCACACTCTTTGGTTAAGAGGATAACCAACCCATATGGCCTACAGCGATCTATGCTCGATAGAAGCTATCATCCTTATTAACAGCCTATCATTTGATCGTGAATAGTTTTAAGGACTAATCGATAAATCCTCTCTTTATCGAACCAAAATAGTCCTAAGGACTTCATCACAACAACGGAGTTCATTAGAAGATGAAAACTTATGATAAAAATATCAAAAATATATTTTATTTATTAAAAATCAATTACAATACAAGGTTGCTCAACCGTCAATAGATTGACGATTGACTTTTGAGATATATTTTTCAACAACTCTCACTTATTCTAAAGCACTCGCACAGTATCTAATACCCATCTTCGACTTGTGGTTGTCGAACTCCTTTATCATCAGGACTTTAGTTAAGGGGTCGGCCAGGTTCTCCTTTTCGTCGATCTTCTAAAGATCGATGTCACCTTGATCCACGATCTCTCGGATCAGGTGGAAGCGATGCAAAATGTGCTTCGTCCACTGGTGTGCTTTGGGTTCCTTCGCCTGAGCAATGGCACCAGTGCTGTCGTAGTAGAGCAGGATCGGACTATCGATGGAGGGTGCTACTCCGAGCTCGGTGATGAATTTTCTCAACCACACAGCTTTTTTCGTGGCATCCAATGCTGTGATGTACTTTGCCTCACAAATAAAGTCTGCCACAGTATGCTGCTTGAAACTCTTCCAGCAGATGGCTCCACCATTCAGAGTAAAGATATAACCCGACATGCTTCTACTGTCATCATGGTCAGATTGAAAGCTGGAGTCTGTGAACCCCAAAAATTTCAAATCTGACTCGTCATAAACCAACCATTGATCCTTAGTATTTCTCAAATACTTAAGGATGGCTTTAACCACTTTTCAATGATTTTCTTCAGGATCAGATTGGTATCTACTCACTACTCCTAGTGGGTATGCCACATCTGGACTTGTACATGTCATGGCGTACATGATAGATCCCACGGTCGAAGCATATGGGACTCTACTTATACGCTCTCTCTCTTCAGGAGTTGTCGGATAATTCTTCTTAGAGAGAGAAATTTCATAGCCTATCGGTAGATAGTCTTTCTTGAAATTTTTCATGCTGAACCTCTTCAGTGCAATGTCTATGTACGTGGACTGAGATAACCTAAGCATCTTTTTAGATCTATCCCTATAGATCTTCATCCCTAGGATGTAGGATGCTTCATCCAAGTCCTTCATGGAGAACTGTGATGACAACCAAACTTTTATTCCCTGTAGTGCGGGGATGTCATTCTCGATTATGAGAATGTCATCCACATACAAGATAAGAAATACCACAACTGGACCATTTGCCTATTTATAGATGCAGGGCTCTTTTTCGTTCTTAATGAAGCCATACGTTTTGATCACCTTATCGAAACGCATGTTCCAACTCCGAGAAGCTTGCTTCAATCCATAAATGGATCTCTGAAGCTTGCACACCTTGGACTCATCTGTGGATGTAAACTCCTCAGGTTGTATCATATACACCTCTTCAGTCAACTCTCCATTCAGAAAAGTTGTCTTTACATCCATCTGCCAGATCTCATAATCTAGATGGATAGCTATTGCAAGATTATTCGAATGGATTTGAGCATTGTCACAGGGGAGAACGTCTCGTTATAGTCAATACCATAATGTTGACAATACCCCTTGGCAACCATACGGACTTTATAGGTCTCCATCTTTCTGTCTGCGCCCCTCTTCCTTTTGAAGACCCATTTACACCTAATGGGTTTAACTCCTTTAGGTGGATCAACCAATATCCATACATCATTGACTTTCATGGACTCTATTTCGAATTTCATGGCTTCAAGCCATTTCTCAGAATTAGATCTCTGTATTGCATCCATATAGGTGATCGGATCCTCATCATTCTCATCGAGTTCGATGGAATCACTGTCTCGGATCAAAAAATCATAGTATCTGTCCGACTGACGTGGTACTCTATCGGATCGCCTTAATGGTGCAGATACATTGGGCTTCAGATATGATCTAATCAAATATGACTCAGGTTCAGCTATTGGTGTCGGTTCTTCTACCTATTGAACTTCATCAAGTTCAACCTTAGAGGCAACGGTTCCTTCATTAATGAACTTCTTTTCTAAAAAAATTATCTTAAGGCTGACGAACACCTTTTGTTCATCAGCATGGTAGAAAAAATATCCTTTGATCTCTTTAGGATACCCTATGAATGTGCATTTGTCAGACCTAGATCCAAATTTATCTGTAACTAATTGTTTGACATAGGTCGGGCACCCCCAGATCCTAAGGTGTGAAAGTGCTGGCTTACGCTCTGTCCATATCTCATATGGAGTCTTAATTACAGACTTACTTGAAACCTTATTTAACAGATAACAGGCCGATTTGAGTGCATATCTTCAGAAGCATATCGACAAGCTGGCAAAATCCATCATGGATCGGACCATGTCTAACAGAGTCCAAGTCAAAGAGCAAGAACTACATGTTGATCATATCAATATGTTTCTATACTATATCTAATGTATGTAAAATATAATAGATCAGGTCTATTACCTTGCAAGTTAGACATTCTAATTTTGCTGATCTGGGTTTGAGGATGATGTTGTGAGCTGCACACGTGTCCGACCTCTAAGAGTCATCCACACGAGCTCACGAATCACGATCAGAAGTCCTAGTCCAGAAAATCAGCATAGTATGCTAGTACTATGCTGATCCTTCTTCGAAGGTCGATTAGATGCCTCCTTGATCTGGACTCTTCCAAAGATGAAAAGTAGGAGAAGGAGTTTTAGATGTGAGACACTCTCAGAAAACTCACAGATGGAGGAAGGGAAGAGGTGAACACAGCAACCCTAGAAGAAGACCATCTTCTTCTTCTCTTTGCTCTAACCCCGACACTTAGCTTTTTGTCTATTATATCTCCATGCCCTAATACTTTTTTTTCTTGATTTTCACATGCCTCAAAGTTCTCTCAATACTCTATAATTCACAAAAATCTTAAGAAGAAATTCATCTTAAATAAGGAGATATGAAGAATCTTTTTCTAGGTCAAATACCTAGTCAAAGAAAATCTAAACAGGGCAAGATAAGGGGTGCCCAACTCATGGGCATCCCCTCTTTCTTTTTCTACCATGGATCACCAACAAAGGGTGCATAATATGTGCCATAAAAGTCATAAAAATCTAAAAAAAAATCTGGATAAAATCAGTGCCATAAGGAAAGAGTTTTGGTTTTCTAAAATTCTGTCTCATAGAATTTGAAATCCAAACTAATTCCTTCTTTGACTTGGTCCACAATCACATTCCATGTAAGAGAGAAAGAGTGAAAAGCTTTGGGCATGCATGAAAGCCTGGGAGAGAAGGTTTTGTCATACAATATAAGAGAGAGTGGGCGTGGGGGGCTAAGGTGGCGTAAGGTGGAATCCTAGTCTTACTAGGATTCAATCTATGACTTGTTCAAATTTGGTTTCTCAAACTAAATCAAATCTGTTATGATCCAGATGGTGTGCCCAAGGCCCAGGGGACCAAGGCTAAGGCCAAGGTCCATCATTCATGAGGGCTTCATGGAGGCTCTAGGGCTAGTTGGGCCCTAGGTTGAAAGGCTATGGGCCTTTTGGGTTCTTGAGGTCTAGGTTATGTGGGCCTCAAGGGACCAACTCTTTATGGGCTAGGTCTGGATCCAGGATAGGTGAGATTAGGTCGAGTCATGGGTGTATATGGGCTTGGGTTAACCTAATCTCCCATAGAGTTGGTCAAGGGAGTTTTGGGTTTGGGTCACTTGACCTGTGTTTATATATACATGTACTGTGTATAGGTTTGATTAAGCTAAGAAAATACAGAACTCTTTCTCCCAAGTCTCTCTCTCTCTTCTCCCTCTCTCTCCAGCAATTCTTCACACCCCAAAGCAAGAAACACTAGGGTTTCTTGCCGCCAGGTCCTAATAAGGAAAGAAAAGCAAGGAGGCGCTACCCCCTTCCCCCTTGCAGCCGCCAACCAGATTGCTCCCCTCCTCTCTTGCAGTCGCCCAAGCATCAGGTCCAGAACCTGAAATCCCTTGAGAAGAGGTTGATACAAGTTTCTCTCAGATCTGGAGTTGATCTGAGGTCGTTTGAGGTGCAGGTGAGATCTCCATCAACAGATCTACAAGAAAGGCCGCAGCAGGATAGATCTGTAAGGTCTGTCTCCATCTACCTTCTTCCCTATCTAGAATATCTTGATTCAAGATCTATAAATTGGAAGACCTCGGTCTAGGACTGGTCTAGTTTGTTACCAAATCTTGGATTTTTTAGAGGTGATTTCAGAGACGTTCTTCATCTGGAACGAAAGGCTGACGAAGAAGACAGCAACCAGGCTGATTTCGTCGAGGGCCTTAGATCGAGTCTAGGAGTCTCCAGATCTGTTCGTTGCTGATTACGCTACACCCAAGGTCCATGGGAGGAGCCAGGATCGTGCTCCAATAGTTGGTATCAGAGCCATAGTGGTGAGGAAGCTGTTTCAAGCGCGAGAAGTTGAAGATCTCAAGTGCTGAAAATTTTCAGCAAGGTACCATCAAGGTATATTCTACACTTCTTGATTTTATATTGCTTGTTTGGCTTGGATCCAGTCATGGGCAGTAATATGAAGGTTGAGTTTGAGAAGTTTGATGGCATGAAAATTTTTTTTATGTAAAAAATCTGGATGGAGGATCTTCTGGTGCAAGCAGATCTAGATCAGGCTTTGGATGAGAAGCCTGAGGGAATGACAGATAGACAGTGGGCATCGTTGGAGAAGAAAGCATACTCGGTGATCAGAGGATATTTGGTGGATGCAGTGTTGTATTCGGTGCTGGAAGAAAAGACCCCGAAGGGCCTTTGGTCGAAATTGCACACCATGTATATGGGAAAGAATATGTGCAACAAGCTGATGCTAAAGAAGAGGTTGTACAGTCTTCAGATGCAGGAGGGATCTGATGTGATTGGCTACATTCAGAGGTTCGACCAGTTGTGCATGGAGTTGATGAATATCGGGGTGAAGCTGGATGAGGAGGACAAGTCCCTGTTGCTTTTGTGTTCGCTGTCAGGATCATATGACTCTTTGGTGACTACACTGCTCTACGGCAAGGAGACTCTGGAATATGAGGATATGGTCTCGGTGTTGAGGTCTAATGAGTAGAGAAAAAAGTTGATCAGAGATCAGGCTCCCCAAGAGGGTTTGGCAGTAGGGGAGAGGATAGGTAGAGGCAGAGGCAGAAGCAAGTCCAGGGGGCGGTCCAAGTCCAGGAAGGGAAAGAAAGAGGTGAAATGCTTCAAGTGCAACGAGTTCGGGCACTTCAAGCGAGAATGTCCACTATGGAAGAGCAAGAAGAGAGAAAGAAGTGGCTCAGAATCAGTGAGTGCAGTTGCTGGGCAGCAGGTGGAGGATGATCTACTTGTGGTATCAGATGGTCACAGGCATTACACAGAGGAGTGGACACTAGACTCTGCGTGCTCACATCACTACACACCACACAGGTCTTGGTTTGCGACATACACCAAGACATATGAGGAATCAGTGACTCAAGGCACAATCATCCTTGCAAGGTGGCTGGGATAGGGACAGTCAGGGTGAGGATGTTTGATGGGATTGTGAGGACATTGACAAATGTAAAGCACATCCCGAAGTTGGAAAAGAATCTGGTGTCACTAGGCTACTTGGAGCGCAATGGATACAGCTTCAGTAGTAGGGCTAGAAGTGGAGTATTGAACATCTTCAATGGAGCTATGGTAGTGATGAGAGGCAGGAGGTTGGACAATAACCTCTATCGCATGGAGGGATCTGTGGTGACCGGAGAGTCTGATGCAGCAGCTGCAGCACAGGACCAGCAGGGACTTACAGGATGTGGCACTACCGCCTAGGCCACATGGGTGACAAGGGGCTGAGGAAGTTGAGCAGGAGAGGACTCATCTCTGATCTGGAGGATGGTGCTACAGGGGAGATCTGTGAGCCTTGCCAGATGGGAAAGCAGAGGAGAGTTCAGTTCAACATCAGTACAGCCCACAGTGCAGCCCCTCTGGAGTTAGTACACATGGATGTGTGGGGATCAGCCCTAGTTTTAGTTAGGAATGGGGCCAGATACTTCATGACCCAATTGATGATTTCTGAAGAAAACTCTGGATTTACTTCATGAGAGAGAAGTCAGAGGTCTTCACAAAGTTCAAGATCTGGAGAGCTAAGGTGGAGCAGGAGCAGGAGAGGAGCGTGAAGTGTCTGAGGTCAGACAATGACGGGGAGTACACCAGTAGAGAGTTTCAAGATTACTGTGAGGAGTGTGGGATCAGGAGATACTTCTCAGTTAAGGGGACTCCACAGCAGAATGGGGTGGCTGAGAGAATGAACAGAATACTTCTGGAAAAGGCACGATGCATGAGGCTGCAGGCAGGGCTTCCAAAAGAGTTTTGGGTTGACACAGTAGACGCAGTGCGTTACTTGGTCAATCGATCACCTCACACTAGGTTGGATGGCAGGCTTCCAGAGGAGGTGTGGTCTGGGAGGATAGTTGGGCTGGGCCATCTACAGGTATTTGGGTGCACGGCCTATGTGCACATTGGAGCTGGTGAGCGGAGTAAGCTAGATGCCAGATCACGCTAGGCGGTGTTTCTAGGCTATCCATGAGGAGTCAAGGGATATAGGCTGTGGGATCCCTTGAAAAAGAAGGTCATCATTAGTCGGGATGTAACTTTTGATGAAAAGTCAGTTCTATGGAGGCGAGCAGGCATGGAGGAGCAGCAGGAGCAGGAGGAGGTCCAGCAGGGCGCTGCTGGACAGCTAACCTCTTTGATTTTGCCTCTTGCAGGTACTACTGGAGGATATGACATTCAGGTGGAGAACCTACCTAAGGTGTCTCCACAGGTGGAGAGGACTCGGACAGATGATCGAGGCAGAGAGGTCCAGCAGGAGCGAGCTGGGCCGAGGACTGATATCGGTGTTGCCCTACACAAGCCCAAGAGGACCATCAGGCAACCGGATCGATATGGCTTTGAGGAGACACTGTCATATGCCCTGGTGACAGTGAATGGAGACCCATATACATATCAGGAGGCTATTGAGAGCCAGGACAAAGAGCGGTGGGTCTAGATGATGTCTGAGGAGATGCAGTCTCTAAATAAGAACCAGATGTGGTGATTGGTACAGTTGCCATAGGGAAAGAGGCCCATTGGCCGCAAATGGGTCTACAGTCGCAAGGAAGGGCCTTCAGAGCAGGGAGGTATCAGATTCAAGGTGAGATTAGTGGCCAAGGGATACTCCCAGAAGGAAGGCATCGACTTCAGTGAGGTCTTCTCTCCCATCGTCAGACATACTTCTATCAGAGTGTTGCTGAGTATTGTAGCAGCTCAGGATTTAGAGCTGGAGCAGATGGATGTCAAGACGGCGTTCTCCATTGGCATTTGGAGGAGAGGATTTACATGAAGCAGCCATCCGATTTCAGGGATCCAGGATCAGAGGAAAAGGTTTGTCTGTTGCAGAAGTAGCTGTACAGGCTGAAGCAGTCACCGAGGCAATGGTACAAGTGGTTCGACTCCAATATGCGCAGCATTGAACTTTCCAGGTGTGAGTTTGATCCCTGTGTTTATGTTCAGTCTCTTGAGGATGGTTCTAGGTTGTTCCTACTCTTGTATGTGGATGACATGCTTATAGCATGCAAGAGTAGGAAGGTTGTGCAGGATCTGAAGGCATCCTTATCTCGAGAGTTTGAGATGAAGGATTTGGGCCCTGCAAGGAAGATCCTAGGCATGGAGATTTTCAGAGTCCGAGCTCGGAGGGTGCTACATCTATCTCAGGGGGGCTACATACAGAAGGTCTTAGAGAGGTTCAGGATGAAGGGAGCAAAGTCGGTGGAGCTGCCACTTGTCGGTCACTTCAGACTCTCGAAGACCATGGTGCCACAGACTGAGGTGGAGGCCCAGGAGATGGAGAGGGTTCGTTATGCTTCAGGAGTTGGGAGCTTGATGTATGTGATGGTCTGTTGTAGGCCAGACATCGCTTATGCAGTGAGTCAGGTTAGCAGGTTCATGGCGCAGCCTGGCAGGGAGCACTAGAGAGCTCTGAAGTGGATATTCAGATACCTGGCAGGTTTAGTTGGAGTTGGCATCTGCTACAGACAGCGAGGAGGTGCAGTGGGATACTCTGACATGTCCAGAGAGGCTCAAGGGCTGATTGGCAGTTATGTAGATGCAGACTTCGGTGGAGATGTGGATACCCAGAGGTTTACGATAGGCTTAGCCTGTATGGAGGTCCTATTTCTTGGAGATCGAGTCTGCAGCCTATCACGGCCCTATCCACTACAGAGGCAGAGTACATCGGGCTGATAGAATCAGCTAAGGAGGCAATTTGGCTGAAGGGTTTGTTGACGGAGATGGGCCTTAGTCAGGAGGCCATTAGAGTGCACTGTGACAGCCAGAGTGCACTTCTACTAGCACAGAACTTAGTCTATCATGCAAGGATAAAGCACATCGACATTCGATATCATCGATCAGGGAGCTTGTGGAGGATGGTGAGGTGGAGCTGGTAAAGGTACACATCAAGGAGAACCTAGCTGATATACTTACGAAGGTACTTCCACGGGACAGCTTTCAGAGATGTGTTGAGCTGATTCGGCTGATGGACAGAGTGGAGCTGGTTGAGGCCTTGGGACACCAGGGTGGAGATTGTTACGATCCAGGTGGTGTGCCTAAGGCCCAGGGGACCAAGGCTAAGGCCAAGGTCCATTATTCATGAGGGCTTCATGGAGGCTCTAGGGCTAGTTGGGCCCTAAGTTGAAAGGCTGTGGGCCTTTCGGGTTCTTGAGGTCTAGGTTATGTGGGCCTCAAGGGACCAACTCTTTATGGGCTAGGTCTGGGCCCAGGGTAGGTGAGATTAGGTCGAGTCATGGGTGTACATGGGCTTGGATTAACCTAATCTCCCATAGAATTGGTCAAGGGAGTTTTGGGTTTGGGTCACTTGACCCTGTGTTTATATATACATGTACTGTGTATAGGTTTGATTAAGCCAAGAAAATATAGAACTCTTTCTCCCAAGTCTCTCTCTCTCTCTTCTCCCTCTCTCTCCAGCAATTCTCCACACCCCAGGAGCAAGAAACCCTAGGGTTTCTTGCCGCCAGGTCCTAATAAGGAAAGAAAAGCAAGGAGGTGCTACCCCCTTCCCCCTTGTAGCCGCCAACCAGATTGCTTCCCTCCTCTCTTGCAGCTGCCCAAGTATCAAGTCTAGGACCTGGAATCCCTTGAGAAGAGGTTGATATAAGTTTCTTTCAGATCTAGAGTTGATCTGAGGTCGTTTGAGGCATGGGTGAGATCTCCATCAACAGATCTACAAGAAAGGCTGCAGCAGGATAGATCTGTAAGGTCTATCTCCATCTACCTTCTTTCCTATCTAAAATATCTCGATTTGAGATCTACAAATTGGAAGACCTCGATCCAGGCCTGATCTGGTTGGGTACCAGATCTTGGATTTTTAGAGGTGATTTCAGAGGCGTTCTTCATCTGGAATGAAAGGCTGATGAAGAAGATAGCAACCAGGCTGATTTCATCAAGGGTCTTAGATCGAGTCCAGGAGTCTCCAGATCTGTTCGTTGCTGGTTACGCTGCACCCAAGGTCCGTGGGAGGAGCCGGGATCGTGCTCCAACAAAATTAAAATCAAATCAATCTAATTAAAATAGGTCTTAACCCAATTAAGAACTTAATTTAATCAGATTAAATTAGATTTAAATCTGATTTAATTTTTTAATTGAATTAAAAATTAGGTTGATCCAAGTCCTAATTGGACTAGGACTAGTTTTTCTTTGCACTTGGATTATCCAATAAATCAATTAGACTTGATCCAATCAAGCTCAAACTAAATCTAATTAAATCATATTCAATTAGGCTTAATCTCAGCCTATTGGCTTAATCAAATTAAGCCAACTAGCAATCGAATTGCTAATCGATCCTCTTACAACACTTGCACTAGGTTAAATGTCAATCGTATTGATCGTTTAACCATAGAATGATTCTTAATCATTGATCAACCATCCGATTGGATCATGAACTTTAATGTGTGTGATCTCATAGGTCCGAACCTAAGCTGGTAGTACAAGAATAAATTTCTGTACTAATCAAAGTGATCATCTAGCAATGGTACCCGACGATCGAATAGATCGAATGTGTAGAACAACATCTTTAGAATCCATGCGGATATAGTTTCCATATAATTCAACCCCTTGACCAAAATGCTCATAGGACACCTCAGAGTTGAACTGTCAACTCTGATCAGATTGTCTACATTGTATTTCAAAATATCAAATCCATTTGATGGATTTTTGTGGCTAAGATTTTACTAAATTGAAATACAGCGACTCATTCTTCTCCAACTCTTAGAGTGGTCAATCCCATCTTGATCACACTCTGACTTCGCAAGTACTTGACTGTGCCCAGAAGCCTTCTGTCACTGAATTAGAAATTCAGTTAGTCCAGTACCAAAGCACAGTGAGTTGCTTGCAAGTCATTGAGGTGATCTCAGGTCTAAGGGATACTTATACCTATATCCCATCAGAGACATTCTTGACAGTAGAATGCTCTGGAGTTGGTCACGTTCAATGATGATGTACCCTTATATCTCACCTGTATACCGTACCAGTGTCTTCACACTCTTTGATTAAGAGGATAACCAACTCATATGGCCTACAGCGATCTATGCTCGATAGAAGCTATCATCCTTATTAACAGCCTATCATTTGATCGTGAACAGTTTTAAGAACTAATCGATAAATCCTCTCTTTATCGAACCTAAATAGTCCTAAGGACTTCATCACAACAACGGAGTTCATTAAAAGATGAAAACTTATGATGAAAATATCAAAAATATATTTTATTTATTAACAAATCAATTACAATACAAGGTTGCTCAACCATCAATAGATTGATGATTGGCTTTTGGGATATATTTTTCAACAACTCTCACTTATTCTAAAGCCACTTGGCACAGTATCTAATACCCATCTTCGACTTGTGGTTGTCGAACTCCTTTATCATCAGGGCTTTAGTAAAGGCGTCGGCCAGGTTCTTCTTTCCGTCGATCTTCTAAAGATCGATGTCACCTCGATCCACAATCTCCCGGATCAGGTGGAAGCGATGCAAAATGTGCTTCATCCGCTGGTGTGCTTTGGGTTCCTTTGCCTAAGCAATGGCACCAGTGCTGTCGCAGTAGAGCAGGACCGGACTATCGATGGAGGGTGCTACTCCGAGCTCGATGATGAATTTTCTCAACCACACAGCTTTCTTCGTGGCATCCGATGCTGTGGTGTACTTTGCCTCACAAATAGAGTCTGCCACAGTATGCTGCTTGAAACTCTTCCAGCAGATGGCTCCACCATTCAGAGTAAAGATATAACCCGACATGCTTCTACTGTCATCATGGTCAGATTGAAAGCTGGAGTCTGTGAACCCCAAAAATTTCAAATCTGACTCGTCATAAACCAACCATTGATCCTTAGTATTTCTCAAATACTTAAGGATGGCTTTAACCACTTTCCAGTGGTTTTCTCCAGATCAGATTGGTATCTACTCACTACTCCTAGTGGGTATGCCATATCTGACCTTGTACATATCATGGCGTACATGATAGATCCCACAGTCGATGCATATGGGACTCTACTTATACACTCTCTCTATTCAAGAGTTGTTGGATAATTCTTCTTAGAGAGAGAAATTTCATAGCCTATCGGTAGATAGCCTTTCTTGAAATTTTTCATACTGAACCTCTTCAGTGCAATGTCTATGTACGTGGACTGAGATAACCTAAGCATCTTTTTAGATCTATCCCTATAGATCTTCATCCCTAGGATGTAAGATGCTTCATCCAAGTCCTTCATGGAGAACTGTGATGACAACCAAACTTTTATTCCCTGTAGTGCGGGGATGTCATTCTCGATTATGAGAATGTCATCCACGTACAAGATAAAAAATATCATAACTGGACCATTTGCCCATTTATAGATGCAGGACTCTTTTTCGTTCTTAACAAAGCCATACGTTTTGATTACCTTATCGAAATGCATGTTCCAACTCCGAGAAGCTTGCTTCAATCCATAAATGGATCTCTGAAGCTTGCACACCTTGGACTCATCTGTGGATGTAAACTCCTCAGGTTGTATCATATACACCTCTTCGGTCAGCTCTCCATTCAGAAAAGTTATCTTTACATCCATCTGCCAGATCTCATAATCCAGATGGACAGCTATTGCAAGATTATTCGAATGGATTTGAGCATTATCACAGGGGAGAACGTCTCGTTATAGTCAATACCATAATGTTGACAATACCCCTTAGCAACCATATGGACTTTATAGGTCTCCATCTTTCTGTCTGCACCCCTCTTCCTTTTGAAGACCCATTTACACCTAATGGGTTTAACTCCTTCAGGTGGGTCAACCAATATCCATACATCATTGACCTTCATGGACTCCATTTCGAATTTCATGGCTTCAAGCCATTTCTCAGAATTAGATCTCTGTATTGCATTCATATAGGTGATCGGATCCTCATCATTCTCGTCAAGTTTGATGGAATCATCGTCTCGGATCAAGAAATCATAGTATCTGTTCGACTGACATGGTACTCTATTGGATCACCTTAATGGTGTAGGTACATTGGGCTTCAGATCTGATCTAATCAAATATGACTCAGGTTCAGCTATTGGTGTCGGTCCTTCTACCTGTTGAACTTCATCAAGTTCAACCTTAGAGGCAACGGTTCCTTCATTAATGAACTTCTTTTCTAAAAAAATTGTCTTAAGGCTAACGAACACTTTTTGTTCATCAGCATGGTAGAAAAAATATCCTTTGATCTCTTTAGGATACCCTATGAATGTGCATTTGTCAGACCTAGATCCAAATTTATCTGTAACTAATTGTTTGACATAGGTCGGGCACCCCCAGACCCTAAGGTGTGAAAGTGCTGGCTTACGCTCTGTCCATATCTCATATGGAGTCTTAATTACAGACTTACTTGGAATCTTATTTAACAGATAACAGGCCGATTTGAGTGCAATCTCCAGAAGGATATCGACAAGCTGGCAAAATCCATCATGGATCGGACAATGTCTAACGGAGTCCAAATCAAATTGAGTTAATTAGTGATCAAATCACTAATTAAACCTCTCATAAATATTGAGTCCAAATTTGATGGGTAATCGAGCATCAGAATTCATCGATATGTAACCCTGATCGAAGAGTCCCAAACCAGTGGGACTCTTGACCCCGATACCCAAAATGTGTGGGACTCATGATTAGAGAATCCTGATTCTCGATCATAGAGTCCCAGACATGTAGGACTCATAATCCACAAGCATTAGAACTCTTCATCAGCCATCAGATCAGATAGAAACCTCTAATGTATGTGACCCCGCAGGTTCGAACCTAAGCCGGTAGCACAGGAACCAATTTTTGTACTAATCGAAGTGACCATCTAGCATTGGTACCTGACGATCGGATAGGTCGAATAGTCACAATCGTAACACTCAGAACCTATGTGAATATGGTTACTGTATAATTCATCCTTTTGACCTCTGTGTTTAGGAGACTTAGGGTTAAACTGTCAACTCTGATTAGATCATCCGAATCGTGCTCAACTCAAACAGTCCTGTGACTCCTCACAAAGACTACCCTGGCCAAGGTTTTGCTAAATTGAAACATGACTGAACACAGCTCCTAAACTGGAGTGGTCAATCCCATCTTGACACACGTACCGACAAGTTAAGTACTTGACTACACCTAGCAGCCTTCCGTCACTGAATTAGAAATTCAGGTAGTCCAGTGCCTAAGTACAGTGAGTTGCTTGCAAGTCACCGTGGCAGTCTCAGGTCAGAGGGATATTTATACCCATATTCAGCAAATCTTGATAGCAGAAATAGCTCCAGAGTCAGTCACGTTCAGTGCAGATGTACCCTTACATCTAACCTGTATGCCATACCAGTGTCTCCACACTCATTGGTTAAGAGGACAACCAACCTATATGGCACACAATGACCTATGCTTGATAAATGTTGTCATCCTTGGTAACAACGTATCATTTGATTGCGAACAGATTTAAGGACTAAACGATAAATCCTCCTTTGTCGAGTCTAAATAGTCCTAAGGACTTCACCACAACATAGGGTTTCATTAGAAGATGAAATATTTTGTGATGAAAAATACCAAAATAATTTTTATTAATTCATAATTCATGTACATATATAAAAATGAGCACAACCGTCAACAGGCTGACGATTAGCTTTGGGATACTATTCCCAACAATCTCCCACTTGGCCTAAAGCCAATCGGTGCAGTATCTAATATCCATCTTCGACTTGTAGTTGTCGAACTCCTTCACCGCAATGGCTTTAGTGAATAGGTTGGCCAGGTTCTCCTTTTCGTCGATCTTCTGAAGGTCGACGTCACCTCCATCCATAATTTTCTAGATGAGATGGTAGCGGTGCAGCATATGCTTCGTCCGCTGGTGTGCCTTCGGTTCCTTCGTCTGAGCAATGGCTCCAGAGCTGTCACAGTAGAGCAGAACTGGACCAACAAGGGAGGGTGCTACTCCGAGCTCGGTGATGAACTTTCTCAGCCACACCGCTTCTTTGACAGCATCTGATGCAGCGACATACTCCACCTCGCAAACTGAATCAGCCACAGTGTGTTGCTTGGAACTCTTCCAGCAGATAGCCTCACCATAAAGGGTAAAAATAAATCCCGACACACTTTTGTTGTCATCATGATCAGACTGGAAACTAGAGTCTGTAAACCCTATAAGTCTCAAGTTTGATTCACCATAAACAAGCCACTGGTCCTTAGTATTTCTTAAATACTTCGGGATGGTTTTAACAACCTTCCAGTGATTCTCTCCGGGATCAGATTGGTATCTACTCACTACCCCTAGTGAGTATGCCACATCTGATCGTGTACATGTCATGGCGTACATGATAGATCCCACTACCGAAGCATATAGAATCCTACCCATACGCTCTCTCTCTTGAGGTGTTGTCGGACAATCCCACTTCGAGAGAAAAATTCCATGGCCTATCGGTAGATGGCCTTTCTTAGAATTCTCCATGCTGAACCTCTTCAACATAGTATCTATGTACGGGATAAACCAAGCAACCTTTTAGATCTATCCCTATAGATCCTCATCCCTAGGATGTAGGAAGCTTCTCCCAAATCCTTCATGGAGAACTGTGACGACAGCCA
Organism: Elaeis guineensis; assembly: GCF_000442705.2. Classification (NCBI taxonomy): domain Eukaryota; kingdom Viridiplantae; phylum Streptophyta; class Magnoliopsida; order Arecales; family Arecaceae; genus Elaeis; species Elaeis guineensis. The sequence goes on from NC_025993.2 coordinate 131,736,711, forward strand.
AATCTTTATCCCCTATAATGCAGGGACATAATTCCCGATTAAGAGAATATCATCCACATACAATACAAGAAATACCACTACTAGATCATTAGCCCACTTATAAATGCAGGGCTCTTCTCCATTCTTAATGAAGCCATACATCTTGATCGTCCTATCAAAATGTATGTTCCAACTCCGGGATGCCTGCTTAAGTCCATAAATGGACCTCTGTAGTCTGCACACCTTAGACTCATCAGTGGATGTGAATCCATCAGGTTGTATCATATACACCTCTTCATCCAGCTCTCTGTTTAGGAAAGCTATCTTCACATCCATCTGCCAGATTTCATAGTCCAGATGGGCAGCTATCGCAAGCATAATCTGAATGGATTTGAGCATTGCCACAGGAGAAAATATCTCGTCATAGTCTATACCATAACGTTGACGATATCCCTTGGCAACCAGACGGGCTTTATAGGTTTCCACCTTTCTGTCTGCGCCCCTCTTCCTCTTGAAGATCCACTTACACCCTATGGATTTTACTCCTTCGGGTGGGTCAACCAATGTCCACACATCGTTGACCTTCATGGACTCCATTTCGGATTTCATGGCCTCTAGCCATTTCTCAGAGTCGGGTCTCTGCATTGCATCCATGTAGGTGATCAGATCCTCATCATTTTCTTCAAGTTCAATAGGATCATCATCCCGGACCAAGAAACCATAGTATCTGTCCGATTGACGTGGTACTCTACCAGATCGTCTTAAGGGTGCTTGAACAATGGGCTTCGGATCTGATCTAATCAAATCCAGTTCAGGTTCAACAACTTGCGTCGGATTTTCCACCTGTCGAATTTCGTCAAGTTCCACCTTAGAGGCAACAGTCCCTTCACCAAGGAACTCCCTTTCCAAAAAGATTGCCTTAAGGCTGACAAACACTTTTTGCTCATCAGCTAGGTAGAAGTAATACCCTTTGGTCTCTTTTGGATACCTTATAAAATTACACTTGTCAGACCTAGGTCCAAGCTTGTCTGTAATTAAATATTTAACATAAGCTGGACACCTCCAAACCCTAAAGTGCGAAAGTACTGGCTTACGTCCTGTCCATATCTCATATGGCATTTTGGTTACAGACTTACTTGGAACCCTATTTAGAAGGTAACAAGCTGATTCAAGCGCATATCCTCAAAGAGAGATCGGCAGACCAGCAAACCCCATCATGGATCGAACCATGTCCAATAAGGTCTGATTCTTCCTTTCAGACACACCATTATGCTGTGGTATTCCAGGAGGTGTCCACTGAGAGAGAATCCCATTCTCCCCAAGATATGTCAGAAAATTATTGAAAAGGTATTCACCTCCTCGATCAGATCGAAGAGTTTTAATACACTTTTCAATTTATTTTTCTACCTCATTTCGGAATAGTTTGAACATTTCAAACGACTCTGACTTATGCTTCATTAAATAGACATACCCATACCTCGATAGGTCGTCTGTGAAGGTTATGAAGTAGAAATATCCACCTCTTGCACTTGAGCTCATGGATCCACATACATCAGAATATACCAGAGCCAAGAGTTCACTGGCTCGCTCACCTTTTCCAGTAAAAGGTGACTTGGTCATTTTACCAAGAAGATAGGACTCACAGATTGGAAGTGATTCAGAATCACCTACTTCAAGAATTCCTTCTTGAGCCAACCTGTTTATCCTGTTCTTATTGATATGACCTAGCCTACAGTGCCAAAGGTAGACATCTGACACATTATCTATTCTAGGGCGTTTACTGGAGGTTTGAACCACATTAACAGGTTGTGATAGAAAGTAAATTCTATTATTAAGTTGTCCAACAAACATTGTAACACCATTCAAAATGATATTGCAAATATTTTTTTTATTAAAAATTGATAACCGTTCATGGTCAAAAGGCCTACAAAAATAATATTTAATAAAAAGCTTGGACAATAGTGACATTCACTCAGAATTATTTTTCGAGAATTGATTACAAGGTTCATGATTCCTAATGCTAGAATTGGAACTTTGCTTCCATCTCCAACATTCAGAAATCTCTCATCTTCATCAAATCTCCTACTGACCTGCAGACCCTGCATCGAATTGCAAATATGATAAGGGCTTTCGATATCCAATACCCAGGTAGTAGTATCACAAATGAAAAAATTGCAAGGTGTTATCATATAAGTACCTTGCTTCTTCTTTGGCCTGTTCGGGTCTAGTGAGGTAATGTATAGAGGACAGTTTCTCTTCCACTGCCCCTGCTTCTTGCAAAAGAAGCACTCTGTCTGGCTCTGATCGGGCTTGCACTTCTTGGTCTGACCCTATGCAGACATCCCAGCATGTGGCTGCACCTTCTTATTCTTCTTCTTCTTCTTGTTCTTCTTCCCTTTCTTAAAGGATCGACGACCAGAAGAAGACCCTCCCATAACATTTACCGACTCCTTATGGAGCTGGTGGTCCTTCTCAAAGTTCTGCAGCAACCCCAACAAGCCATGGTAGTTCACTACAGGCTTTGTCATTCAAAAATGAGTAAAGAAGGAAAGGTAGGACTTGGGCAGAGAATTAAGGATCGCATCCTTATCGAGCTGCTCGTGCAGGGGAAAGCCCAGTTTACTTAGGCGCTCAATCATTTCGATCATGTACAGTACATGATCAGTGTCTGAGGCTCCATCCCTCATCCGAGCATTGAAAATGGCACAACTAGTTTTGTGCCTTTCAACATCGTCAGGCGTGCCAAAAGAGTCGTTCAACATTTGAAGCATTTCTTGTGGCTGGACGTTCTTGAACCTATGGCTGAACTCATCATTCATTGCCGCCAGCATTATGCACCAGACGGTGGTGCGATCGTTGAGCCACTTCTGGTAAGTGTCTCGGACCGTCCCTTTAGCGTTCAGGGCTGGCTCCTCAGGTGCCGGATCCGTTACTACATAAAGGATCCGCTCATGCTCAAGGATGATTTTTAATTTTTGATACCAGCTATCGAAATTAGGTCCCATAAGCTTGTCATTATCTAATAATGATCGGAGCGACAGGGTAGTGGCCATAGCTGCATAAAGGAAAATCAGACCTATATTAGTACATAAATTATTAATACTAAAGACTTGGACTTTAGTCTAAAGTTTCTTCCAGTATTTTTACGAATTGGTAGCCTCAACCTCCAATTTAAGAAATTACTTTAATTCCTTAGTGGGTACTAGAATCCACACAGACTACACACGAGCCCAACTTTGGTTGGTCAACCCATGTGCATCTATGGGTAGGTTCATAACCAGTTGTTTCTCTAAACAACTTCTAGTAATTAATTTTGCCCCAGAACCTAATCAGTAGGCTTTGGCCCCCACTGAAAAAATCTGGTTAGGTCCAACCATTAACATGATTTGATTTGGTGAATCGGACCAATAAATGATCAAGCCCGACTTTGGTCGGCCAACCTAACCACCATCAGAAAGACTCAAACCAAATTATCATACTATGAATGATAATTTCATTAGTCAATAAGCACCAGGCCTTTGGGACTCCAATAATTATTAAACTAATGGACTCATTATCACTCACTTAATAGGAGGCTATGACTTAGTTATCAATATAACTTAATCATTTTTAGGACCTAATAATTTTTGAGGATTTTATTAAAGAATCGAAGAGAAGAAAATATCCAGTCAATTTCAATCCTCCCATTGACTTCACCAAGCCAGATTAAAAAGGATTTACTTAAAGCTGGCATTAGGAGCACCTAAATCAGTCAAACTGATTTACCTAATGACATGGGTGAGCCCTAATCACCAAGTGATCTAATCAAAACCTAATTCACCAGGTTGGCCAGGTAAGTGTGATCAGTAGTGGGGATAAGCCATTAACTCGTCAGAGATCAAATCACTGTGAGTAGCTTCTGCTTAAAAACCACTGGTCAAACTGCCAAACTTACCTTAGACACCAACCGGTTCATTAGTTTTAATTTGATCAACTTAGTAAATAGGGTTCCACCGCGTAGCCATAAATTAAGTCCATCTTGATCTAGTTAAAGATATGGACCCATTCAACTACAACTATTGGAGTTGAGTCTAGAGTATCCTTGACCTAATCTAATTCAACTTTTGATTAGATTTGACCAATTACTCTAATTTAGTCTATTTTTTTAAGCTAACCTTAGGTCTAACCCAATTATGGACCTAATCCATCTAACCCATTGACCCACAAGTTAATGCAATTGTCTTAGGTCTTAATTCATAATTCTAGACCAACTAGACAACACTTAATTCTTTTAATTAAGTATTTGGACTGATGGGTCAGGGTTTGGCATTTTGAAAATAACTTTTAAATTTGAAAGGTTTTATTTTCTGTTCACCAAATATGTTGACTCATTACACAAATAGATCAGCACATTTTATAAATAGCAATCCTATTGCTAATTACATAACAGAAAATAACTCAATCAAAATAAATCATGAATATTTCTTTCGCTACTTCATCTGCATGGGATATAATTGCATCGGCACCCCTACCGTCATAGGAGACCCCATCGAATGGGAAGAGAGGGCCTTTAAACCCTACTTTTCTCCTATGACCGGACGGTCATGGCAACCAACCTAATTCGATTACTTGCTACTTGGATCAAGTATATCTAAATATACCAATTTCAAAATTTTAATTTTAAATTTCAAAATTTAAATTTTAAATTTTGAATTTCAAATTTCAAACAAATTTCAAATTTAAATTTTTGAATTTCAAATTTTGAAATTTAAATTTTGAATTTCAAATTTGAAATTACAACCAAATTTTAAATTTTAAATTTCAAAATTTTAAATTTCAAATTTTTGAATTTTGAATTTTAAATTTCAAAATTCAAATCTCAAATTTTGAATTTTAAATTTTTGAATTTTGAATTTCGAACAACTTTCAAAATTTAAATTTTAAATTTTAAATTTTAAATTTTAACTTTTAGGTTACAACTTAATCTACGCATGTAAATATATATATCATATCTAAGAACCTGCTCTGATACCATTTTATGGGAAAATTCAGTGCAGGGGTAAAATGATAATTTTAAAACTTTTTCAAAATCACTATTTTACAGTAAAAATTATTAATTAATCTAATTAATTAATAAAAATTTACTCTATACTAGGATCTAAATATGATATATAGCATGCATGCATTTAAATTTGAAATTCAAATTTGAACAGTAAACACTTTACTGTAATGTGTTCAGAATACAATACCTTTGTGCGGGTAGTAGATCACCGCAATCTGATCATCGTCGAGAGAGTCTGATCATCGTGATGCAGTCACACAATGTGTCTGGCCTCTGCGGATCATCCACACGAAGCTCCCGGTCTGATCGACTCCTCACGAGTGCTAGCTCGTTGTAGAGCCCTTTTGACGGCTGATGCTGATCGAACTCCTTCGATCAATATCTGCTGATTCTTTGGATACTCCAGATCATCAGCAGACATGCTTGAGAGAATGTTGAAGATCCTCCTGAAATTTGGTGGGCTTACGATACTCATAGCTCACCTTCTCACTTTCCAAACTCCAGGCTGAAACCCTGAAGAACTCACTGAAACCCTGCGCACACTTTTTCTTTCTTTTCTTTCTTTTTCTCTCGGAAGGATATAGACCTTCACCTTGTACACAAGGATTTCTCACATCCAGATTTTCTCTCCAAAATTTTTCTTGCACATGCCCCACTCTTCTCCTCCTTTTAAAACAACAACCAAGGTCTTATCCATGTGAGAGGATAAAGATGAGTAATTGCACATTTGAATTCAAATCAAATTTTGAATTCAAATGAAAACTAATTTATCCCTATCCACTAAGGGCGTGAGAAGAGGAGGGAGTGGCTTAATTTATGCATGAGTAATTTTATGAGAAACATTTTCTCATGTAATAAATGGGGCGCTAAAAGAGGATAAGGTCAAGGTGCTAAGATTGGTTGCTCATTCAAATTCAAACTTTGGCGCATTAAATTCAAATTTGAATGGCCAACCAATCATCCTTATCCACTCATTTGATGCATTAAACTAGGGCGTGAGGAGGGCTTTGCATGAGGAAAAATTCATGAGAACTTCCTTCTCGTGAATTCAAATGGGCATAGTGGAAGTGAGGTGGCGCAGGGAGAATGGGTCAAGGTGGTTTCATTATTTAAACCAACCTAATTGAACCAAATAAGTTAGGCCCAATTAGACTAATTTAAACTCAACTAAATTAGGCTTAATTAGGCTCAATAAAATTTTAATCAAATCAGGAATTGATTAAGCCCAACCCCTGATCAAATTAGGGACCAAACCATCTCGACGATTAGGTCAACTCTTAACCTAATCGGGTCAAACCCAACTGAATCCAATTCAATTGGACTTGATCCAAAAATAATTACTCTATCAAATTAAGTTAATTAATGATCAAATCACTAATTAAACCTCTCATAAATATTGAGTCCAAATTCGATGGATAATCGGGCATCAGAATTCATCGATATGTAACCCTGATCGAAGAGTCCCAAACCAGTGGGACTCTTGACCCCGGTACCCAAAATGTGTGGAACTCGTGATCAGAGAATCCTGATTCTTGATCACAGAGTTTCAGACACATAGGACTTATAGTCCATGAGCATTAGAGCTCTTCATCAGCCATCAGATCAGATAGGAACCTCTAATGTGTGTGACCCCGCAGGTTCGAACCTAAGCCGGTAGCACAGGAATCAATTCCTGTACTAATCGAAGTGATCATCTAGCAATGGTACCCGATGATTAGATAGGTCAATAGTCACAATCACAACACTCAGAATCTACGTGAATATGGTTATTGTATAATTCATCCTTTTGACCTCTGTGTTTAGGATGACTCAGGGTTAAACTGTCAACTCTGATTAGATCATCCGAATCGTGCTCAACTCAAACAGTCTTGTGACTCCTCACAAAGACTACCCTAGCCAAGGTTTTGCTAAATTGAAATACGACTGAACATAGCTCCTAAACTAGAGTGGTCAATCCCATCTTGACACACGCACCGACAAGTCAAGTACTTGACTACACCCAGCAGCCTTCCGTCACTGAATTAGAAATTCAGGTAGTCCAGTGCCTAAGTGCAGTGAGTTGCTTGCAAGTCATCATGGTGGTCTCAGGTCGGAGGGATATTTATACCCATATTTCATCGGAGCAAATCTTGACAGCAGAAATAGCTCCGGAGTCGGTCACGTTCAGTGCAGATGTACCCTTACATCTCACCTATATGTCATACCAGTGTCTCCACACTCATTGGTTAAGAGGACAACCAACCTATATGGCACACAATGACCTATGCTTGATAAACGTTGTCGTCCTTGGTAACAATGTATCATTTGGTCGCGAACAGATTTAAGGACTAAACGATAAATTCTCCTTTGTCGAGTCTAAATAGTCCTAAGGACTTCACCACAACATAGGAGTTCATTAGAAGATGAAATATTTTGTGATGAAAAATACCAAAATAATTTTTATTAATTCATAATTCATATACATATACAAAAATGAGCACAACCGTCAACAGGCTAACGATTGGCTTTAAGACACTATTCCCAACTGTTGGGTATAAAATACCCATAGTCGAAGTTCTCAGCAGGATTAACCCTTGCGGACTCCGCCCGGACTCCTATGGGAGCTGGGCTCCGCCCACAACTTCAACCGCAAGGAGGACTCCGCCCGGACTCCTACAGGAGCCGGGCTCCGTCGTCAACTTCAACTGCCGGTAAGCTCCGTCCAGACTCCTACGGGAGCCAGACTTCGTACCTGACTTTAATTGCAGGGGACTCCGCCCGGACTCCTACGGGAGTCGGGCTCCGCCCAGACTCCTACGGGAGCTGGGCTCCGCCCACAACTTCAACCGCAAGGAGGACTCTGTCCGGACTCCTACGGAAGCCGGGCTCCGTTGCCAACTTCAACTGCCGGTAAGATCCGTCCGGACTCCTACGGGAGTCAGACTTCGCACCTGACTATAATTATAGAGGACTCCGCCTGGACTCCTACGGGAGCCGAGCTCCGCCTCCTACGGGAACCGGACATCGCACCTGACTTTAATTGCAGGGGACTCCGCCCGGACTCCTACGGGAGCCGGGCTCCGTCGCCAACTTCAACTGCCGGTAAGCTCCGTCCGGACTCCTACGGGAGCCGGACTTTGCACCTGACTTTAATTGCAGGGGACTCCGCCCGGACTCCTACGGGAGCCGGGCTCTGCCCACGGCTTCAACTCCGAGAGGACTCCGCCCGGACTCCTACGGGAGCCGGGCTCCGCCCACAATTTCAACCGCAAGGAGGACTCCGCCCGGACTCCTACGGAAGCTGGGCTTCATCGCCAACTTCAACAGCCGGTAAGATCCGTCCGGACTCCTACGGGAGTCGAACTTCGCACCTGACTGTAATTGCAGAGGACTCCGCCCGGACTCCTACGGGAGCCGGGCTCTGCCTCCTACGGGAACCGGACTTCGCACCTGACTTTAATTGCAGGGGACTCCGCCCGGACTCCTACGGGAGCCGGGCTCCGCCCACAACTTCAACCGCAAGGAGGACTCCGCCCGGACTCCTACGGGAGCCGGGCTCCGTCGCCAACTTCAACTGTCGGTAAGCTCCGTCCGGACTCCTACGGGAGCCAGACTTCGCACCTGACTTTAATTGCAGGGGACTCCGCTCGGACTCCTACGGGAGCCAGGCTCCGCCCACGGCTTCAACTCCGAGAGGACTCCGCCCGAACTCCTACGGGAGCCGGCTCCGCCCACGACTTCAATCACAAGAAGGACTCCGCCCGGGCTCCTACGGGAGCCAGGCTCCGTCACCAGCTCCGACCGCTGCTGAACTTCAGCCGACGAATCCGCACTTTCTAGCGCAACACAGCAACCACCACGATCCTGCTCCACTTCCTACGATGGATTCCGCGCAGCTCCATCATTCCCTGACAGACCACTATGACGGCCACGATCCTGCTCCACCTTCTGTAATGGATACTGCGCGATTCCTCCATCCGCTGGCAAGTCGCGACTACAGACGCCGCTCCACTCCCTGTGGCAGACTCCACGTGGTGCGCTGCAGTGAGGGCCACGGGTCTACTCCACTACTCCTCGCAACAAATTCCTCCTGACGGTGGGCGGCCCACTACGAGACGGTTATGAACGTCGCTATCAGTCTGTTGAGCCCTCCGCCTATAAAAAGGGGGATCCCAGATACGTTATTCCATAAGCTCTCATTTTTATCTAAAAACTATGCTAAATTCTCTGTTCGAGCACTCCATTCTTGTTGAGGCAGAGAACTGACTTGAGTGTCGGAGGGTCTTGCCGGAGCAACCCACCTCCGATTTAGACTTTCTTTGCAGGTCCCGGCGGTGACCGCGACTCCCTCGACTCCAGCTTCTCCGACGCAAGCGGATTTTTGCACCAACAGGATTGGCGCTAGAAGGAGGGCTGAACCTTTGCAGTACCCTTGTTCTTAAAGGAGCGCTCAATGGAGCCGCCTCCGATCGTCTCCTCCGGCACCCACTCCTTGTTTCCCCCACGGGATCCTTACTTGATGCCTCCCCGCAAGGCATCCACGCGACGGTCCACGGCCTCCGCGGCCAGATCTCAGGCTCCGGCCTCCCCTCCTATTTCTCAACCTCCTCCTCCTCCTCCGACGGCGGCGGTCAGTGCGGAGCAGTTTGACCTGCTGGCGCAGCAGGTCAGAGGCCTCGCAGAAGCTGTGCAGGCTATGCAGCAGCAGCAGCCGCAGGCATCAGTACGCCTGGAAAGGGTATCCCCGGAACACCAAAATTCGATGGCAGGGCGGGCCACCTGGGCCAGCCGCCCCATCCTTTCTGGGAAAATGAACCCGAGGGTGGAGAGCCCTCAATCGGACCACGACTCCACCCCTGGAAGATCCCTGCCCCCATTCTGCCAGAGGACCCTCGAGACTCGAAGTCGGGAGGATTCCTGGACCGGAGGCTCCAGGAGATGAACCGATGGATCGAAGAACTCCGCCATGCTCCCCCCACTTATGGTGAGGATATTTGTACTGACCCTCCCTTCTCTCAAATGATCATGCAGGAACCGATCCTGCCAAACTTCAAGCTCCCCCAGTTCGAAAGCTACGACGGGACTTCGGACCTGGTTGATCATCTGGAGGCCTTCCAAATGATGATACTGCTTCACGGCGCTCCCGATGCCATTCTATGCCGGGCCTTCCCATCCACCTTGAAGGGAGCGACGAGGAACTGGTACTCGATTTTGAAATCGGGTACCATCTTTTCCTTCGATCAAATGAGCCACCAATTTGTGGCCCATTTTATCAGCAGCCGGTGTCCCCGGAAGGGTTCGGAGTCCCTCATCAATATCAAGCAGAGGGAAGGGGAGTCCATTCGGGCCTACATCAATCATTTCAACGTCGCGGCACTGGAGGTCCGAAACTTGGATCAATCAGTCGCAATGGCCGCTCTGAAGGGTGGCCTTCAGAAGAATGACCTTTTATTCTCCCTGGAGAAGAAGTACCTCAGGAATTTTGCTGATTTGTTGGCTCGGACTGAAGGATACGCCCGAGCGAAAGAAGCCTTCAAAATAAGGATGAAGAGACAGCGAGGGAGCGGCAGGCGGGAGACTCGAGTAAGCCCGCAATCGAAAAAAGGCCAAGAGAAGCCCGGCCGCATTCTCGATCCCCTCCTGGGTACAAGCGTGCCCATACTCTACCCCGAGTGTGCAGGCAGAGAAGTCTGGATCGCGGGGTTCGGCGGGATTCCCCACCGGAGAGATTCCGCAGCTACGCCCCCCTCAACGTCTCGAAAGCCTAGGTACTGATGGAGGTCAGGGAGCAGCTCCCTAGGTCGGAGAGGATGCGCACGCACCCCGAGAAGTACAACCCCAACAAGTTCTGTCTCTACCACCGCGACCACGGCCATGACACGGAGGAATGCATCCAGCTACGGGATGAGATCGAGGAGCTCATCCGGCGAGGTCGACTCGACAGGTTCATCCGACGCAGGCCTGAGGGTAGAGAAGATCGGCCAAGGGTCCTTCCGCAACCTGAACCACCAAGAAGGGAGGAGCAACCCAGGGACCGGCCTCCCATCGGGACCATCGACTCCATCATCGGAGGGCCTCAAGGAGGAGCAGACCTCCCACAACCGTGGAACTCGAGAAACCTGTAAATGTATCACTTACAATTTCACCTTGAATCTAAATTTCTTTCTACTTGACGTGCTCTTCCCATTTGGCATGGATTTTCACGACTGGATATAACCCCTTCAAACGCCTAAAATAAAGTTATGTTCAGAACGGGGGGAGAGGCCTTACAGCGCCCTAATGTGCCCCCACGGCCATGTCAGGAACAGGAGGAAGACCTCGTCCTGATGTGAGCAAAGTCAAAGGCCTGGTTCTTTTAGACCAGATGGGGGGAGAGGCCTTACAGTGCCCTAATGTGCCCCCACAGCCATGTCAGGAACAGGAGGAGGACCTCATCCTGACATGAGCAAAGTCAAAGGCCCGATTCTTTTAGATCGGATGGGGGGAGAGGCCTTACAGCGCCCTAATGTGCCCCCATAGCCATGTCAGGAACAGGAGGAGGACCTCGTCCTGACATGAGCAAAGTCAAAGGCCCGGTTCTTTTAGATCGGATGGGGGGAGAGGCCTTACAGCACCCTAATGTGCCCCCACAGCCATGTCAGGAACAGGAGGAGGACCTCGTCCTGACATGAGCAAAGTCAAAGGCCCGATTCTTTTAGACCGGATGGGGGGAGAGGCCTTACAGCGCCATAATGTGCTCCCACAGCCATGTCAGGAACAGGAGGAGGACCTCGTCCTGACATGAGCAAAGTCAAAGGCCCGGTTCTTTTAGACCGGATGGAGGGAGAGGCCTTACAGCGCCCTAATGTGCCCCCACAGCCATGTCAGGAACAGGAGGAGGACCTCGTCCTGACATGAGCAAAGTCAAAGGCCCGGTTCTTTTAGACCGGATGGGGGGAGAGGCCTTACAGTGCCCTAACGCGCCCCCACGGCCATGTCGGGAATGGGAGGAGAACCTCACCCTGACTTGAGCAAGATCGAAAGCCCGAACTCCTATGGGAGCCGGGCTCTGTCCATGACTACTGCAGCAAGGAAGACTCCGCCGGACTCCTACGGGAGCCGGACTCCACCCACGACTTCTGCAGCAAGGAAGACTCCACCCGCCCAGGCAATGGCCCTTACGTGCCCCTGCGGGAATGGGAGGAGAACCTCGTCCTGGTGATGACGAAACCCGACCGCCCAACAAGATCGGATGAAGGAAAAAAGCCCCTCAGCGGCACCTCCACGCTCCTATGCAACCCCGCAAAAAGTGAGGGGAGGGCTCTCACTCTGAGAAGAGGAGGAAAATTAAAAAGGAAGGGTGACGAACTACGACGGAAATAGATGAAGGACAAACTGCACCAAAGACCTAAAGAACCTCATCCCAACAAAGACGGGGGGTTCCTACCAAACACCCCCGGCCTCTAAGAAGACTCCCGACACAGGTCAAGAAGACAGCGACGTCCCCGAAGTAATGTGGAGTCTGGACCGCCAAGCTCGAGCTTGCAGCCATGTACGACGAGGAAGGCAAGCTAACGCATCAACGACTGGGCACCTCCCAACGACGTCAACATCAGACAAGTTGAACGACAAGAAAAGTTCGGCGGACGATAATTTAATACAATACGCGGACGAGGTAACACAAAACACCCTTTTCATTCCATTTCCGAAATACACACTATAAAGCCCGGAAGGCCAAGGAAAGAAAAGCAAAACGACAAAAGCGGGACAAAACAACAAAAAGGGAAGTATATACATGAAAAGACAGAAGGACGAAAAGAGCTCTAAGGAGGCTCTGCTCCCTCCGACCTAGAGTTATCTACTCCACCCCTCATCCAGGACTGCCTTAGATTCTCAATTTCTTCTTCTAGCTCCCCCCTTCTCTGCAGCGCATCCTGGAGTGCCCGACGAAGTCGCTGGCTCTCGGCCTCCGCCTCTTGATGCCTCTTCCTTAAGACCTCAGATTCTGCCTCTGCGTCTGCGACAGCCCGCTGCTCGTATGCCAGTTGGATCTTTAGTTATTGCAGCTCGACTGTCTTTTCCCCGAGGGCAACAGAAATCCCTTCGACGGTTCTCTTAGGGGCTGGAGCTCATCAGAATCTCGGGCGGAAGTAAGCTGAGCCCTGTTAGCCAGCTGCCTCTGGAGATGGGCGACTTCGTCGGTCGCCACCCTGAGTCTCCCTTTATATTCCTCCACCTGCCTGCGCCAGCTGGCCCGATGCACGTCGTGGCTCACCTCGACGTCCTGAAGCTGTCGCTGAAGGTTGGAGACCTTCTTCGACCACTGTTGGTTGCCGTCGGCCCGAGCCAAGAGCCGGGATGAACTTCCTCCCAGCTGGCCGATCTTCCCCATCGCGGCCGACAGTTCCACCTTGAGGGCGCTAATCTTGGCGGCCTGAGCCCAAATTCGATCGCTGGCGCTCTTCTTGCATTCTATGAGCTCCTTCACGAAATCCGCCTTCCTCCGGCTATACTCCATGATCTCCTTCACGTAGAGATTCTGAAAGTGGGTGGCCTCCGCGGTGGCTTCAGAATGACCTTCTCTCAATCTGCGAAGCTCGCCTTCCATCTTCTTTGACTTCTTTGTCAAGTGAAGGACTTCCTTCTTCAGCCGCTGGATCGTCGACTTCAGCGGGATCCCCAGGGGCAGGGGAAGTACTTCTGCAGGATACTGCCATCGGAAGGCAAAAGCGTCAAAGCACGACTCATCGCAGGAAGAAAAGCAGAGAGAAGAAGGGGAGGGAAGAGAAGCCATCCGCGATAAGAAATTCAATTTTATTGATTGGATAATTCTTGAAGACAAAAAAAAAAGAAAGAAAAAAAATTGCGATGAAATAAAAATACAAGGTCGGAGGTCTCAGACCTCAGGGGCGGGGGTTGGAGAACTCGGCGTCCCCGGCAAGGGGGCTGCGATAGTAGTGGTGGCTGGCGAGGGACCGACCTCGTCTTCAGACTCCTCGCCTAGGAAGCTGAGGTCGAGCTCCAAAAATTTTCTGGCCATCTTCTCTTGACAGAGCTCGAACCCCTTGATGAATGCCTCCTAGTCGAATTGGACATTTAGGTCCCTCATCTCTGCAGAGGTCTTGAATTCTTCTACCGCAAGGACTCTGGCCTCCGAGACCAGGACCGGAATCTGCTCAGCCAAGTTGGCGGCCTCGGCCTCCGCCTTTCTCGCCGACTCCTCCAAGGTCTGCCTCTCCTCCTCCCGGGCTTGTTTCTCTCTTTCCAAGGCCTCTTGGAGGGTGACTACTTCGGCCGTCTTTTCTTGGAGGTGAGCAACCTCGGCCCGGTAGCGCTCCTCCACCTAGACGATGTCCCTCCTCGCACGGTTCAACGCCTCGATATTGGCGAGGAGCTGGTGCCCAATCTGCAAGGGCGGCTAGGGATCAGAATAAGGGCCGAATAGCCAGGTAAATGAAGATTTGCTTACCTCAAGGAAGGACCCCAAAGAGTCCCAGGCCCGTTGCTCAGGATCGGTGCAGTCGATCCTTTCGATGACGTCGAGCAGAATGCAGCCGTCGATCAACCGCCTGATCAAGTCCCTGTCATTGAAGAGATTCTCTGGCCCCTCTTCGGAGCAGAGGGACTCATCAGCAGCAGTTCGACGGCTACTCACCCTGCGGGCCACCGACTTCCTTCTCTTCCCCCTCTCGGCTACGGGCGCCTCCACGGAGCAGACCCCGAAACAGGGGCCCCAGTCGGCGGACTCCTTGAGGAATCCGGGGAGCCATTGCCTCAGCATCCGAGGGAATGTCGATCGCTGGAGCCGCCTGGGCGGGTGCGGCCAAGCTCGACTCCTCTGCCCTGGCCCTCTTCGCCGATCTGGAGGTCGCGACACCCTTTCTTTTGTGGGCCCTGAGACCTCTGGCAAGCATCCGCGCTGCTTCAACGTCCATTCCTTAAAAAAAAAAATAAAAAATAAAAGAGAAGAAAAAGAGGCAAACCAATCAATCAGGAGTCAGAAATCGAAAAAAAAAAAGAAGAGAGAAAGAGAAGAAAAGAAGAAAGAGAGGAGAAAAAGAGAGAGAAGGAAGAGGAGGTAAAAAAGAGAAAGAAAAAGAAGAAAGACAGGAAAAAAGAAGATAAAGGAAAAGATGAAATACTCACAGAATCCTGGGGGCTCAGGCCAATGTTGAACAGAAATTGCTCCCTCAGAAGATTGGGAAGGGAAGGAGCGGAATAGGCAAGGAGCTTCCGGGCAGCCTGGAGGTCATCCTCCCCTAGGCTGGGGGCCCGACGGACAGAATCCCTCAGAGAGCCCCAAGGGGGCAGGCCCAGCCTCAGGGTCGGGCAGTGGACGAAGAGGTATTTCCCCTTCCAATTGTGGATTGAAGAAGGGGCACCTTTCAGCAACCCCTTCTTGCCGAACTGGGGGGAGAAGTACTACCAGTCCTTCGTCGAAGGATGGTGCTTGAAAGTATAGAAGTGCCTAAACAGGGAGAGTGACGGTTGGACCTCGACTACGTGGCAAAGGGAGAGAAATCCTATCAAAAACCTAAAAGAATTCGGGGCCATAGAAGCCAAGGAGATGTCTAAGAAGCGGAAGAGGGTGACAACAAAGGATGGAAGCGGAAGCCAGAGTCCGGCATGGAACGCCTCCTGATACAGGCAAAAATGATCGGGCGGGGGAGTGCTAGCCCAGTCAGAGGGGCCAGACAGCTCCAGGTCGTACTCTGGAGGAACTCCATACTGAACAGAAGGAGTTCCTCCGGAGTCAGGGAACATGGAATGGTGCCCGACGCAAAAACTGGGTGGAGCCCAGCCCCAGACGCAGGTTCGTCTACAGAGCAAGGGACCTGGGGGTTTGAGGCGGAAGAACTCTCGAAACTGCAAGGAGCAGAAGAGCCGGACGACATTTCGAATAACTTCGAATGAGGGCTCTAAAGATCCCGAAGAAGATGGACAGGATGAGGGGCGAGAGGTCACAGGAAACTAACTCGGAGGAATACAAAAAAAATAATGGCAAAGAAGAGGTCCCTAAGTGGCGGGAAGAAAGATGAAGGTGCTGGAACTAACCTAGATCGCTCTGAGGGATGCAGAGGGATGAAGACAGGGATGATTGGAAGGGCGCCTATGGCCCGAGAAGATACCAACTGAAACAGGGCTCTCGAAGGGAAGGCAGACACTGATAGAACTCTGGAACGAAATAGGGCCCCTAAAGATGGAAGGACGGGTTTAAATAGACCCTGGGATCCGGTGCCATAATGATCGCGAATCCCCCCAGGCCAGCCCGCACCCGACACATGTCCCACTCCCCCCGACGGGCGGCTAAAAGTGGCTGACGGGTCGGCAGAGCCATTATGGCACCGTACCTGGGCCAGTGTACCGGCGGGAATTTCGAAGGGTCCCTTCGTATCGCCCCAATTCGAAAAGACTCCAGCACGCGCACATTTAATGCCAAAATATCCGGGGGCGGTCGTGCGCAGGATTCGAGGGGACAACTTTGGCTATGCCAATCTCTCTGTACTTCCTTCATTAGAAATTCAAACTCGGAAGTAGGGGGACTGGTGTTGGGTATAAAATACCCACAGCCGAAGTTCTCAGCAGGATTAACCCTTGCGGACTCCGCCCGGACTCCTACGGGAGCCGGGCTCTGCCCGCAACTTCAACCGCAAGGAGGACTCCGCCCGGACTCCTACGGGAGCCGGGCTCCATCGCCAACTTCAACTGCCGGTAAGCTCCGTCCAGACTCCTACGGGAGCCGGACTTCGCACCTGACTTTAATTGCAGGGGACTCCCCTCGGACTCTTACGGGAGCTGGGCTCCGCCCACGGCTTCAACTCCGAGAGGACTCCGCCCGAACTCCTACGGGAGCCGGGCTCCGCCCACAACTTCAACCGTAAGGAGGACTCCGCCCGGACTCCTATGGGAGCCGGGCTCCATCGCCAACTTCAACTGTCGGTAAGATCCATCCGGACTCCTACGGGAGCCGGACTTCGCACCTGACTGTAATTACAGAGGACTCCGCCTGGACTCCTACGGGAGCCGAGCTCCGCCTCCTACGGGAACCGGACTTCGCACCTGACTTTAATTGCAGGGGACTCCGCCCGGACTCCTACGGGAGCCGGGCTCCGCCCACAACTTCAACCACAAGGAGGACTCTGCCCGGACTCCTACGGGAGCCGGGCTCCATCGCCAACTTCAACTACCGGTAAGCTCCGTTCGGACTCCTACGGGAGCCAGACTTCGCACCTGACTTTAATTGCAGGGGACTCCGCCCGGATCCTACGGGAGCCAGGCTCCGCCCACGGCTTCAACTCCGAGAGGACTCCGCTCGGACTCCTACGGGAGCCGGGCTCCGCCCACAACTTCAACCGCAAGGAGGACTCCGCCCGGACTCCTACGGGAGCCGGGCTCCATCGCCAACTTCAACTGTCGGTAAGATCCGTCCGGACTCCTACGGGAGCCGGACTTCGCACCTTACTGTAATTGCAGAGGACTCCACCTGGACTCCTACGAGAGCCGGGCTTTGCCTCCTACGGGAACCGGACTTCGCACCTGACTTTAATTGCAGGGGACTCCGCCCGAACTCCTACGGGAGCCGGGCTCCGCCCACAACTTCAACCGCAAGGAGGACTCCGCCCGGACTCCTACGGGAGCCGGGCTCCGTTGCCAACTTCAACTGCCGGTAAGCTCCGTCCGGACTCCTACGGGAGTCAGACTTCACACCTGACTTTAATTGCAGGAGACTCCGCCCGGACTCCTATGGGAGCTGGGCTCCGCCCACGGCTTCAATCATAAGGAGGACTCCGCCCGGGCTCCTACGGGAGCCAGGCTCCGTCACCAGCTCTGACCGCTGCCGAACTTCAGCCGACGAATCCGCACTTTCTGGCGCAACACAGCAACCACCACGATCCTGCTCCACTTCCTGCGATGGATTCTGTGCAGCTCCATCATTCCCTGACAGACCGCTATGACGGCCACGATCCTGCTCCACCTTCTGTAATGGATACTGCGCGATTCCTCCATCCGCTGGCAAGTCGCGACAACGGACGCCGCTCCACTCCCTATGACAGACTCCACGTGGCGCGCTGCAGTGAGGGCCACGGGTCTACTCCATTACTCCTCGCAACAAATTCCTCCTGACGGTGGGCGGCCCACTACGAGACGGTTATGAACGTCGCTATTAGTCTGTTGAGCCCTCCGCCTATAAAAAGGGGATCCCAGATACGTTATTCCATAAGCTCTTATTTTTATCTAAAAACTCTGCTAAATTCTTCGTTCGAGCACTCCATTCTTGTTGAGGCAGAGAACTGACTTGAGCGTCGGAGGGTCTTGCCGGAGCAACCCCATCTCCGATTTAGACTTCCTTTACAGGTCCCGACGGCGACCGCGACTCCCTTGACTCCAGCTTCTCCGGCACAAGTGGATTTTTGCACCAACACCAACAATGATAACATATACACACCATTGTTCGAATGTCCATAAAAAATAGTAACACCATTCATAATGATATTACAAACTTATTTCTTTATTAAAATTTCATAATCATTTTTGGCCAGAAGGCCTGCAGAAATAACATTTAAAAAAAATTGGGACAGAAATGATAATTATTAAGAACAATGATATGGGACTCAAATATAAGTTTCAAGATTCCTAATGCTAGAACTGAAACTGGTCTTCCATCTCCAATGTTCAAGAATCTCTCACCTTGCTCGAATCTCCTACTGATCTGCAACCCCTGCAACGAATTGCAAATATGGTAAGGGCTATCGGTATCCAATACCCAGTCAGTTATATCATAAATAAAAAAATTGCAAGGAGTTATCATATAAATACCTTGCCCAGTAATAGCTTGCTTCTTTCTCTGCCTGTTCGGAACTAGGGAGGCAATGTACTGAGGACAGTTTCTCTTCCAGTGCTCTCACTTCTTGCAAAAGAAGCATTCAGCTTGACTCTTATCGGACTTGATCTTTCTGGTCTGGTCCTGCACTGATGTCCCAACCTGAACTTGCACCTTTTTCACTTTCTTCTTCTTGTTCTTCTTCCCTTTCTTAAAGGGTCGAGAACCAGAAGACGAACCTCTCACTAAAGTCACTGACTCCTTGTGGAGTTGGTGATCCTTCTCAAAGTTCTGAAGCAACCCCAATAACTCGTGGTAGTTTACTTCAGGCTTTGTCATTCTATAATGAGTGAGGAATGGGAGATAAGACTTGGGCAGCAAGTTCAGTATTACATCTTTCCTAAGCTGCTCATACAAGGAAAAGTCGAACTTGCTCAAATGCTCCATCAGCTCGATCATTGTTGCCCAGCTATGCAACCCAAGAGGGGGGGTGAATTGGGTTTTAAAAATTTTAGGCTTAACTAATTACTTGTAAAAATTATATATCAAAAGCTTGATGAATGAGGAGAGAGACTTTAGTTTGAGATTAATTACTTAAAACAAGAATGCAAGGATATAATGGAGAATTAAAGAGAAACAATAAAGCATGCCACAAACACAATGATTTATAGTGGTTCGGTGCCAACCTTGCACCTACATCCACTCCCCAAGCTCCTACTTGGGAATTCCAATCCACTATACTTTGTATTCAACCCGAATACAACCGTTGGAAACTCCGACACTAGCTATCCCAAGCTAGTCCACTTGTTTCTCGGGTACAAGCCGACCCAATACACTCCGATTTCAGGTTCGGATCAACCTTTCCTTGTTTTGGAAACCCTCCAAAACAAAAATAATTACTCACAAGATAAAATCAGTTTAGAGCACAAATAAGTACCAGAATAGCTCCTTAAGTGAGCGAATATAACAATAAATACGCTTTACTCAAATGAAGAAGCCCCTCTTGGATTTTCTCAAAGTGGATGAGAGATGAAGTAAATGCTTGAGGAGTTGGTGAGCTTGATTGATGGCTTCTTGAAGGCTTTTAAATGAGCTCTTGTATGATGTTGAGTAGTTGGCTTGAAAAACCTTCTCTTGAATGCACTTGAATGCCCTCTTGAATGCTCTTGATTTTCTCTTTTCAAATCACTTGAATGCCTCTTGGATATTTGGATCTCTCTTCTTTTTGTTTTCCACCTTTTGAAACCTTTTATAGCCTTAAGAGACAAGGGAAAACAAACTAGGCAGAAAAAGAGCCGTTAGAGCATAAAAAGCAGCATTAAAAAGCAACCAAAACTGGCCAAAAACTAGCCGTTACAGGCAAATCCTGTCATATGAGTCGACTCATGAGTCGACTCATGCCTCAGGGGTCGACTCATGAGTCGACCTCTGTTGCAAAGTCCAGAGATTTGGTTTCTGGATTTTCTTGGCCCAAAACAGCAGAAGCGACTCATGAGTCGACTCATGCCTTGTGGGTTGACTCATGAGTCGACTCACAGGTCGTGCCAAGCCAGAAAACTAGCGTGCCATGGCTAATCTTTGCGTGCCAATCAGCTCATAGTTTCATGAGTTGACTCATGAGTCGACTCATGAACTTCAAACCTTCATAACTCCAAAAATATAAGTCCAAAAACCATGAAACTTTCACCAATAGATTACATATCATTTGTTCTACACGATGATGCTATCAAATCAGAGTTTTGATGAAATTACGATTTTGCCCCTGTAGAGCATAAGGTCTTTTTCAAATAAAAAATATTTGTATCCCTTCAAACTGTTTTGTAGTCATCAAAATCAATCTAGGAGCAACAATCTCCTCCTTTTTGATGATGACAAAACATTTGAACAAAAGTATTTTTTTGAAACATGAATTTCAACAGATTGTATTTTAGGTGCATATGCTTGAAAAGAGTATGATTCTTTTGGCATGTGATACAAATGGTTGTATGCATAAATGGTTTGTCCATTTGCTTAAAGATTGGAAGATATGCTCATTGGATTATTGTTTTGGTGTTAGAGCAGAAAATTTGATTTTATTATCAGAGCAAGAAAAAAAAAAAATTTTCTCAATTCTCAAAACTAGTCATGTGTGCCAAAGCATATTTAATAGTTGATTTGGAAAGAGTATTAGATCATTTAAGTTTAAGATGTATCAGAGCAAGAGAAATGAAAATCCTGCAATGTATCAGTGTAGGGAAAATAATTTTACAATGTATCAGAGAAAAATTTTCAAAGTATCAGAGTAATAAAAACAGTTTTTCAATGTATCAGAGTAAAATTGAGTAATGTATCGGAGTAGTAAAAAAAATTGTCAAAGTATTAGAGCAATGTATTCAATATATCAGAGTGGGTTTGGAATTTGAAAGCCTATCAAAGCATATTCAATGGTTTACAGCAAATCAGAGTATGAGTAATTTTAAAAGGTACTTATTTGCAGTATATTTAGCATTTGTACTTAAAATTGTCAATGTATTAATTTCTCATAATTTCTCATAATTTGTAGTGTTTCTTTTGATGGATTTCTTTGTGTTTAATTTCTCCCCCTTTTTGACATCATCAAACAAGGTTAAGTCCTTTTTCTGAAGCATTCTTTAATTTCTCCTCTTGTAGGGTTTGCTCCCCCTTAATGAAGCAACTATTAACAGCAATCATAAAATGATAATACCATAAAGAGAAGACAATATTTCACAAAAGAGAATATATAACCAAAGTAAGATAATCATCATTCCAAAGGTAAATATTATAAAGCCATAATTATTTCAGTACATAGATTGTAACATAAAAAGTATCATACAAAGTCAACTAGCTCATGTCAATACATGGCCCCAAAAATACAGATCCTAGAGAGGACTAAACACTAAGACCTAGGATCTAGAAATGATCAATGATCAGAATCATCAGAAATGTGATAAGGAGCAGATGGATCTGGATCTGAGATGCGTCCTCGACCCCGTCTGCCTCTGGCACGAGAGGAAGAACTGGCACGAGCAGGCGAACGGGAGGAACTGGGTGGCTGAGAACGCTGAGAAGCTAGGGACTGAACTGAAAGGGTAAGTCTGAAGAAGTCAAGTACAGTCAGTGCCCTGGAGACAGTCTGGAGAAGTGTAGTGAACTGAGTAGTAGCTTGCTCACTTGATCCTCTGATCTCCTTCCTCAGTAACTCATAACCGCCCTCAAGAGCTCCTCTGAGTCTGCCGGCCTCTGCAGTGAGATCAGTGACCTCAATCGTAGACTCCTGAGGCTGAGGGTGTGCCAAATCGAAGACCTGCCCCTGTAACTCGAGAACTCTGCCAGTCAGTCTCAGTACAGTGTCCTCAAGCTGCTGAATCCTCATGGACTGATCTGCCATCATCTGATATACTGTGGAGATGTGGGGAGTCAAAGTCTGATCAGTAGAAGTAGCCCCTGGTGCAAGCGAAGTACTGCTCAACTGACTCGACAATAATGAAGCCACACGCTGTGAAATCCGCTCAATCTGATCATCAGACAGTGTGAACTCTGACGGAGGTGCTCTGCTCTCTGGCTGATGCACAGGTGTGGGTATCCTGGTAAACTCAGAAGGGCCAGCCTCTGGATCCGAAAAGAACTGTATATCTGGTGAAGCTGCCCTGAAGTCATGAACAGGAGATGATGGACCTTCTTCTTCTTCAGCTCTGACTCCTGCTGTATCCTCAGCTCTTTCTTCTGCTCTCTCTTCTGCTCTTTCTTCTGTTCTTTCCTCAGCTCCCCTGATCCAACCACCACCACTTTTTGTGAACCCCATTCGATGCAAGGTGTGTAGGTTGAAGGTATCAACATGAGACAGTTTGGTGGGAGCCTCCCCCTCACAACTAACTCCAAACCTCCTGAAAACTCTAGTCAGGGCCATACCATAAGGCAAATGTGCCTTAGATCTGTTCAGAGTCTCTCTCATGGCCTCTATCATAAGTGCTGGGAGGTTTAGGGGGGTTTCTGTGATAATGTGAAACATAATGCATATGTCCCTGCCTGACAGAAGATCGTGCCTACCACTCCTAGGGAAGAAAAGTTTTGTGACCATTTGATGTAAGATTCTCATTTCTATAGGTAAAATCTTGGCCTCTAGTTTATTCAAATTCCCTTGGTAGGTTCCTCCAAGTATAACACTTATACCTTCTTCTTTCACAGGGAGTTCCATGTATGCATAACCTTCACTAGGTAAGTGTAAAATCTCCCCTAAAATGACAGGATCCAGACAGATATCAATCCCTTTCACAGTTGAAGTTACTGACCCATTTCCATAAAGAAGATTCTGATAAAACTCCCTAACAAGGTCAACAAAGGTGACTTCTTTGAGTGAACAGTAAAAGCTCCATCCTTGATTTTTGATCTTACTTGCTAAAGAAAATCCCTCACTTTCAAAGAACCGGAAGTCAATGTTTTTCCCGGTTTCTACTTTTCTATCTGAGAGAGGGTTCTTACTGGGAGTTTGAGAGGACTGTGAAGGACCTTGAACTGAAGCTGGAGCGGGAGCAGAGGAGGACTGTGCCGCTTGCCTTTTTCTTCTGACACTTTCTTCAAGTTCCCGGACAGACTTTCTCCTTTGGGGAAGTTTCATTTTTGGTGCCATAACCTCTTCAATACCAGGCGAGGAGACTTGAGGAGCAAGTGAGAGAGTGGAGGAAGGATCACAAGAGAGTGATTTGAGGTTTTGGAGGAGAGAAAGAGTGGATTTGAGAGGGACGGTGGAGTGCTAGGGCACGCTCCAACCGTGAAGAACAAGGGAAGAGGTCACAAAAGAACCTTTCCCCGAGTGGCGATTTGCGGTGGAGAGGAGGAGGGAGGAGTTCCACAAGCTTAAGCCTTGGAAATGGAGCAAATGGGAGAAGGAAGAATGGATTTCGGAAGGAGGAAGACGAGCGTGAGGGTCGGCTCACGAACAGTAATTCAAAATATAAACCCTTCAGCCCGTTGGAAGTTGCTGGGAATTACAAGTTTGCCATTGAGTCGACTCATGGGGGTCGACTCATGAAGTTCAGGAAATCAGGAAAAATGTGAATAAATTCTAAAAAAATTTGAAATTTGGGGAGAAGGAGTTTAGCTCTAAGATGAGTATTTAGAATGAAAAACTTGAGCTTTTGGGACCAAGAAAGGTGTTGGAAATTGAGCTCTTAGGAAATTTTGACCATAAATCATTGGAATTTGAAAATTAATTCAGGCAAATGGATCAAGAATTCCTAGATTTCTCCTAATTTCACAGAATCTATCCTCACTAAGGGCCTTTGTAAAGATATCAGCTAATTGATTTTCGGTGCAAACATATTCAAGAATTATATTTTTTTTTGAACATGTTCTCTTATGAAGTGATGTCTTATTTCAATATGTTTGGATCTTGAGTGTTGAATAGGATTTTTAGATAGATTTATGGCACTTGTGTTGTCACATCTTATTGGTGTTTCATTAAGTTTAATTCCAAAGTCTTCGAGTTGTTGCTTAATCCACAAGATTTGAGCACAACAACTTCCGGCTGCAATGTATTCGGCCTCAGCCGTAGACAGTGCTACCGAATTTTGTTTCTTGCTAAACCATGAGATTAGGTTTACTCCAAGAAATTGACAAGTTCCACTTGTGCTTTTTCTATCTAGTTTACATCCAGCAAAGTCAGCATCAGAATATCCTAATAAATCTATTTGTGAGTCCTTAGAGTACCATAACCCTAAAGTTTGAGTACCATTTAAGTATCTAAGGATTCTTTTAACAGCATTCAAATGAGATTCTTTAGGATTAGATTGATATCTAGCACATAAACAAACACTAAACATGATATCAGGCCTACTTGCAGTTAAATATAATAATGATCCAATCATACCTCTATAGTATTTTAAGTCTACACATTTACCTTCATCATCCTTGTCAAGCTTACATGAGGGACTCATTGGTGTGCCAATGGGTTTGGAGTTCTCCATTCCAAATCTTTTGAGTAGTTCCTTGGTGTACTTGCTTTGGGTGATGGAGATTCTCTCTTTTGATTGTTTGATCTGGAGTCTGAGGAAGAAGGTGAGTTCTCCCATCATGCTCATCTCGAACTCCCCCTGCATAAGCTTAGCAAAGTCTTGACAAAGGGATTCATTAGTAGACCCAAAAATTATGTCATCAACATAAATTTGTATAACTAACATATCATTTTGATTTCTTTTGATAAAGAGGGTTGTATCTACATTACCTCTTGAAAAACCATTATTTAGTAAAAATTTGCTTAGTCTATCATACCATGCTCTAGGTGCTTGTTTTAATCCATATAAAGCCTTATTTAATTTAAAAACATGATTAGGAAAGGCATGATTTTCAAATCCAGGGGGTTGTTCTACATAAACTTCTTCAGTAATAAATCCATTTAAAAATGCACTTTTAACATCCATTTGAAACAATTTGAATTTCATAAAGCAAGCATATGCAAGTAGAAGTCTAATGGCTTCTAATCTAGCTACTGGTGCAAAGGTTTCATCAAAATCAATCCCTTCTTCTTGATTATATCCTTTAGCAACCAATCTTGCTTTATTTCTAATTACATTACCATGCTCATCTAATTTGTTTCTAAAGACCCATTTTGTGCCAATTATTGAACAGTTTTTAGGTCTTGAAACCAAAGTCCAAACATTATTGCTTTCAAATTGATTAAGTTCCTCTTGCATTGCATTAATCCAATTATGATCTTTTTCAGCTTCTTCAATAGTTTTAGGTTCAAAATGAGATACAAAAGCACAATGATTAAACACATCTCTAAGTGAAGAGCGAGTTTTTACACCATGCATAGGATCACCAATAATTAACTCCTTAGGATGGTTGTGAACATACCTCCATTCCTTGGGTAGGTCATTTGTACCTTGAGGTTGTTCTTGAATTTCCTCACCTATCTCATATTGTTTGTCTTCTTATTTCTTATCCTCTGGAGTGGCTGAATCTTTCAGAGTGATCTCCTTCATACCTTCTATTAATGGATCTGCATCATCAACACCCTCATTCTTCCTTGAAGGAAGATCGTTAGATTCATCAAAGACAACATGAATGGACTCCTCAACTACTAAAGTTCTTTTATTAAAAACTCTAAAAGCTTTACTAGTGGAGGAGTAACCCAGAAAGATTGCTTCATCTGATTTTGCATCAAATTTACCAAGTCTTTCCTTGCTATTATTTAATACAAAACATCGGCAGCCAAAAATATGAAAATATGCAATATTTGGTTTTCTTCCTTTCCAAAGTTCATAGGGAGTTTTCTTTAAAAATTGTCTGATCAAAGCACGATTTAAAATGTAACATGCTGTGTTAATAGCTTCCGCCCAAAAATATCTTGGAAGGTTGCTTTCACAAAGCATGGTACGGGCCATTTCTTCTAAGGTTCTATTTTTCCTTTCAACTACCCCATTTTGTTGGGGTGTTCTAGGAGCAGAGAAGTTATGGCCGATTCCATTCTCATCACAAAATTTTTCAAAGTCTTGATTTTCAAATTCAGTTCCATGGTCACTTCTAATATTTTGAATTGAAAATCCTTTTTCATTAGTGACTTTTCGATGAAATTTAGTGAAAATATGAAAAGTTTCATCTTTGTGTGCCAAAAAGAAAACCCAAGTAAAACGGGAATAATCATCTATTATTACAAAACCATATCGTTTTCCTCCTAGACTTGTGGTTCTAGTTGGTCCAAATAAATCCATATGCAAAAGCTCTAATGGTCTAGAAGTTGAAACAATATTTTTGGATTTAAATGAAACTCTAGTTTGCTTACCTAGTTGACATGCATCACAAATCCTATCTTTTTCAAAATTCAGTTTAGGCAAGCCATGAACTAATTCTTTCTTAATTAATTTTGAAAGAGAATGCATGCTAATGTGAGCAAGTCTACGATGCCAAAGCCAACTAGTCTCATTAACTTTAGCATTTAAGAATACTAGGCATTGCATGTCTAATTTGACTAAATCATTTAGATCTACCATATAAACATTGCCATGTCTATGTCCTATAAATTTGATGCCATCATTAATAGGACTAGTCACAATACAAACAGATGATTCAAAAACTACTTTATACCCTTTATCACAAAATTGACTAATGCTAAGTAAGTTATGCTTTAAACCTTTAACTAACAAAACATTTTCAATATATTTGGAGGGAGTGATACCAATGTTACCTATCCCGATGATCTTTTCTTTGCCATTATCTCCAAAGGTGACCATCCCTCCATCCTTAGCATCAAGCGTGATGAATTGTGATTCATCACCAGTCATGTGTCTCGAGCATCCACTGTCCAGATATCATTTCCTGTTTTCTCCATGGGATGCTAGACACACCTGCAAACAAATATCAAGTTTTTGTTTTAGGTACCCAAGC
This sequence comes from Elaeis guineensis, assembly GCF_000442705.2. Lineage (NCBI taxonomy): Eukaryota > Viridiplantae > Streptophyta > Magnoliopsida > Arecales > Arecaceae > Elaeis > Elaeis guineensis. The sequence continues at coordinate 131,763,893 of NC_025993.2, forward strand.
TTTCTTGGGTCCTTTTTGGTTAGTCAAGATGGTTCCTTTTGGAACCCATATTTTCTTTACAGTTATGTTTGCACAAGTGTAAGATTTATGTCCTATTCTACCATATTTAAAACAAGTAGTATTGGTAGGCTTGTTACTTGAATAATTTACATAAATATTTTTCAGAAGTTTTTGTTTCTTTAAGGGGTTATAGCCAAGTCCGGCCTTATCATATACGGCCTTTTGATTTTCAAGAATCATATTTAGTTTGTTTGAACTTAAGGTGAATTTATCTACTATAGGTTTCAGCTTATTAATATCATTCTTTAGGCTTTGGTTCTCTTAAAGCAAAGTAGATTTTTCAATTGAAAGATTTTTGCTTGTTTTACTAAAGACTGATTTTTCAATTTTAGTTCTTTGTTTTTCATTCCTAGTTTCTTCAATTCATCAATTAAATCATTGAAGGCTTCATGCAATTCTTCAAAAGTAAATTCACTAGGGATTTCAGAAATTATCTCATTATCGTGTGCCATAAGGCACAGGTTGGCTTGTTCTGTTGAGGTCTCCTCATCGGAGCTTGAGTCATCGCTCGCACTCCATGTGGCCATCATTGCCTTCTTTTTGAACTTTTTGGGACCTTTCTTCAATTGTGGACATTCGAATTTGAAATGCCCTGGCTTCTTGCACTCATAGCATATAAGGGGTTGATCTTTTTCTTTCTCTTTGCTTTGTTCCCCTTTTGTGAAAGGTCTCTTTCTCATCCCCTGTTTCCTCTTTCTTAGGAACTTCTTGAATCTTTGGGTGATGAGTGCCATTTCTTCATCCTGTTCTTCATCTTCTGTGTTGTCAGTTTTTTCATCAGGAGAGGCTGTGGATTTGAGGGCAATGGTTCTCTTCTTTTTGACTTCATCCTCTTGATGTTGCTTCATGCTAAGCTCGTGAGTCATCAAGGATCCAAGAAGCTCTTCTAGAGGTAGAGTGTTCAAGTCCTTTGCTTCTTGGATAGCAGTCACCTTGGCTTCCCAGGTTCTTGGCAATGACCTGAGAATCTTCCTTACAAGCTCACTGTTAGTATAAGATTTGCCAAGACTCTTCAAACCATTAATTATGTCAGTAAAGCGAGTAAACATAGCAGTTATGGACTCATCATGCTCCATTTTAAATAACTCATATTTATGTACAAGCATGTTTATTTTAGACTCCTTTACTTGATTTGTTCCCTCATGGGTTACTTCTAACCTATCCCATATTTCTTTAGCAGATGCACAGGTAGAAATGCGATTAAATTCATTTGCATCAAGTGAACAATAAAGAACATTCATAGCTTTAGCATTTAACTGTGCCAATTTCTTATCAACCTCATCCCATTCTCTTTCGGGTTTGGTTGACTCCTCACCATCTATTATCTTGGTGGGTGTGTGTGGACCGTTCACTATGATACTCCACATATCATAGTCTAGTGCTTGTATGAAAATCTTCATCCGAGCTTTCCAATAGGTGTAATTAGACCCATTGAAAAGTGGAGGTCGGTTGGTAGATTGCCCCTCGGCTAGAGAAGTGCCGACGTGGGTTGCCATAGATCTTTGGCTCTTTGATTGTTAGATCAAAGAAGGACTAGAGTACCGGGCTCTGATACCACTTGTTGCCCAGCTATGCAACCCAAGAGGGGGGTGAATTGGGTTTTAAAAATTTTAGGCTTAACTAATTACTTGTAAAAATTATATATCAAAAGCTTGATGAATGAGGAGAGAGACTTTAGTTTGAGATTAATTACTTAAAACAAGAATGCAAGGATATAATGGAGAATTAAAGAGAAACAATAAAGCATGCCACAAACACAATGATTTATAGTGGTTCGGTGCCAACCTTGCACCTACATCCACTCCCCAAGCTCCTACTTGGGAATTCCAATCCACTATACTTTGTATTCAACCCGAATACAACCGTCGGAAACTCCGACACTAGCTATCCCAAGCTAGTCCACTTGTTTCTCGGGTACAAGCCGACCCAATACACTCCGATTTCAGGTTCGGATCAACCTTTCCTTGTTTTGGAAACCCTCCAAAACAAAAAAATTACTCACAAGATAAAATCAATTTAGAGCACAAATAAGTACAAGAATAGCTCCTTAAGTGAGCGAATATAACAATAAATACGCTTTACTCAAATGAAGAAGCCCCTCTTGGATTTCTCAAAGTGGATGAGAGATGAAGTAAATGCTTGAGGAGTTGGTGAGCTTGATTGATGGCTTCTTGAAGGCTTTTAAATGAGCTCTTGTATGATGTGGAGTAGTTGGCTTGAAAAACCTTCTCTTGAATGCACTTGAATGCCCTCTTGAATGCTCTTGATTTTCTCTTTTCAAATCACTTGAATGCCTCTTGGATATTTGGATCTCTCTTCTTTTTGTTTTCCACCTTTTGAAACCTTTTATAGCCTTAAGAGACAAGGGAAAACAAACTAGGCAGAAAAAGAGCCGTTAGAGCACAAAAAGCAGCATTAAAAAGCAACCAAAACTGGCCAAAAACTAACCGTTACAGGCAAATCCCGTCATATGAGTCGACTCATGAGTCGACTCATGCCTCAGGGGTCGACTCATGAGTCGACCTCTGTTGCAAAGTCCAGAGATTTGGTTTCTGAATTTTCTTGGCCCAAAATAGCAGAAGTCGACTCATGAGTCGACTCATGCCTTGTGGTCGACTCATGAGTCGACTCACAGGTCGTGCCAAGCCAGAAAACCAGCGTGCCATGGCTAATCTTTGCGTGCCAATCAGCTCATAGTTTCATGAGTTGACTCATGAGTTGACTCATGAACTTCAAACCTTCATAACTCCAAAAATATAAGTCCAAAAACCCATGAAAAACTA
>NC_025993.2:131766835-131833709 GCF_000442705.2 Elaeis guineensis
AAATATATTTTTATATTTATCACAGCATTGTTCTTGAAAATTATATAATTATCTGAAATGTCTAGTTGAGATATTTGTTATTTATTGGACTGTCTAACTCGTTATCTCTCTTTTTATTTTTTTAGATTTAGATAATTAATTACGAACATGAGTAGTAATGTGGGACAAGAGCTTTTAGAGACGAGATTTAGCATTATCCACTTCATTGAACTTATACTATTATTTATTTTTAATGAAACTTATTGGATGTAAGATATTTGATTTAGTTATTTGAATTAAAATTAAAAAATAATTATTTAAATTTTATTCTATTGTGATGTATTGATATCGTGATGAGATGCCATGTAATTTTGGAGAGAGTTCTTCATAAGTATACAGTGGTTACCGCGACCTCCGACTCACAATCATAGGTCAGAGGCATGACATAGATAGAGAATAAATCTTTATTAAAAATAATGAAAAAAAAAAGATCATCAATCAAAACTACTTTAAATATTGAAAAATTGATGTGTCTAAGTTTTAGGGTGCACAAGTAACAACTCCATACATGCTCGGTGGATTACTAATTATGTTTGCACCTCGTGCAGGTATCTTTTGAGTTTCTTATTGATGTAATCATAGTACATAAACAGATTTTTCGAAACAGACTTTATGACAAACAAAGTATTTTATTGTCATAGGTCAAACAACAACAATCCTCAAAACAATCATTTACAGAAAAGACAAGGAGTATTAGAAAGGATTTGTAAAATCTTGAAGTAACACAAGATATAGCTTATAGGGAATGATTGGCAGAAAGAACTCAAAAACTTGACCATGAATAGTATATCTTATACCAAAGAGCATGAGTAAATCCAATTACAAAGAAATTAGTAATCCTTTCACATATGTACTTGAAATTTTTAACATGTTTACACTATCAATTTTTATCCAATATCACTTCCCCTACTAGTATTTTTCCAAGCAAAGAAGGTGGCATCTAGATGAACACCCCGATTCTGATGAAATATGCAGCATGCCTGGATTACCTTCGCAGTGAAACCCCAATGTAGCAATGGTAGCAGATATTAAAAAAAAAAAATCAACCACCGTATTAACTGTTAGAATTTGAAGTTCGGGCATGCATGTGTGTTTCAAAACTTTATTTTGTAAACACCACAGCAGAATACAAGATTAAAATATTTTTAATCTGAATCATACATGCATAAAAATAAAAACTACAAGTATCTAGTTTATGTGCTAAAATTGATATGCTAAAATTCATATGTGATCAATTTACATACCTGTTTCGTAATCTCTTTCTTCGAATTTGGATTTGAAAAGAAGAGATTTTTTTCTAGCCATATATGTATCCGGTCTCTATGGGTATCCACTTAGGATCAGCCTAGAATAGCCCTCTAAAATTAAATTTTCTTCTCTAAGAAAATTTAGCCTGCGAATCTGAATGAAGTCTGGATCGCGATCAACACTTAATCTCTTTCTTGATCTTCTTCTTCTCCTCTTCTCTAGTATTTCTCTCTTGCTATATGCTACTACCAGATGCTGGAAACCAGAAAGGAAAAAAGCACCCAAAGCCTTGGGTGTGGAAGAGCTTGGGACGTCCCAAAGGATGGGAGTGTGTGGACGCCCAAGGGGAGAAGAGAAAGGAAGAGAAAGAGAGGGCATGGGAGTCTCCTTTGCGGCATGTGGAGTGCTGGTTAGATTCTCTAGGGACCTTAGAGGAGGTTTCTTTAAATAAGCATGAGGATTGAATCCAATTCAATCTCATAATACAAGTCCTACTTGCATTAGGTTTCCTAATAACTTAAGTTATTTAATTTACATTAAGAATCCTATTAGGTGCCAACTCTTGGAGCCCTTGCACCTATTATTTAACACCCCAAACACACCTAAGAGATGCCCCATATAAAATTAAGAAGCCCTCTAATCATAGGACATGCCCAATTTGATCAAATCAAGGTGGCATCCAAGAATAACTATCAAGAAAATTAATTAGAGACTTGCATCCTAAATTCAATTGATCCAAAATGTTAGACACTCAATAATTGAAGTCTCATAAATCTTATTCGTAGGTTATTAGCAGGTAATTAAGTTTGAATTATCTTATCAAATAAAAAATTCAAACGAAAAGAGGAATTGGATCCAACTATGTGCTAGCAAGGTTACCTTGAATCCAATCATATTTCTCTAAACCCAATTGATACTTCTTAAGCTTAATTGCTAATCCCAGGCCTAATCCCTTTGTTATGTAATCCTATAAGTTTAATTCTATTTGATAGTAAGATATACAATAATCTTTATCAAAGTATCATTGAAACTTTTTTCAATGGATCAGAATAATTTCACTCTGACTCATCAAAGATTGTCGATCCCCAGAACAATCCTAGTGAGCTCTCACAATAAATCAGTGACACCTAGTAGTATGTAATGACAATCCAGTAGAATCTATAAATTTCTACATATAGTTAATGCATAATTCAGTCCCTCTATCGTGAGTCCCGACTAGATGGTAGGTCATAGATAAATCATCAAACCTCAACATCAGTCATATGATAGATTCGATTAATTTAAATCCAGTTGTGACTTCTATAGAAACTCTCTTCATCAATCACACTACTTTGGCCATAGATTTTCAAACTTAACTTCTCAAATCTCATAGAACTACTCCTTGCTATCAAAGTTAATAGATCTCATCTTGATGCACATCCTACTCCTATAGTGGATCAACTATCGTCAATATCTACTACAAGGGCTCATTGAGATCCATGTTTATATATCAATCAAACTCCAACAATCTCACTGCGAGCAATAGTACCATTTCAGTTCAAAGGATATGTCATACAACTACAGCATCGAGATGATCACTGACGATCGAGTAGAAATCTAAGTAATCTCTCGTACTAGTTATTTTCTAACAATTATCCGTACTCATCGCCCAGTATCTTTATACTGTAAATCAGAGACTCATCTATTTCAAAGGAAGCGATCTGTATACCAGTCTATCAAGATCGATCACCATCATCATGATGATCCTATGATCGAGAGTATTTAGAAATTAAATATACATATCTAATTTTCAACACCTTGAGAATATGTATCGAAACTAATTACATAGACAATTCAAGGACACATCATGCTTGAATGAAAAAAAATTTATCTTTTTATTGATCAAATCAATGTATTAAGTACAAAATTGTGTCCTAGAGTTATTATAATGTATCATCCATATTGACTTTTAGAACATATATCTAACATTAACTACAAAGCTACTAGAACAATAATACAAAAGCTGATGGAAATAGAGGATAGTTGATGTCAGATCTTGCTAGTGAACTTTAGGAATCTCTCAGAATTCTAGAGGGGCATGTCAAGATAGATAAAACTAGGTAGGAAACTACATAAACTAAATAATATCGATTACAAAAACTAAGGAAAGGGAGGGAAAACTAAGCAGCCCAGGGAGAGAGAATATCGTAGAGAGCAGAAGAGCGCGGGAAGAAGAAGATGATTTTGCGGAGAGAGTTCACGGCTAACGGAGATTGGAGGGACATTCGCTGGCGGTAAGCCCGTCCCCAGCCCTTAGATTCATGGGTGAGGCCCGGCCCAAGCAACGAATCCAAAGCCCAAAAAAAAAAAAGAAGGAAAACAGAGGAGAGAACTCCCGAAGGGAGTCTTCTTCCTCCGTTCACCGGCTCCTAATCGGAGTCGGAAACAAGTTTCCGCCGGCTCTATTTAAGGAGGAGAACCCTCCTCTCTCCTCTCATCGAGAAATCCCGGGGCAAAACGGCGGCAATCGTCGAAAATTCCTCACGGAGACCCGTCGCCGTGCCGTCCAATTTTTCGTCGGAAAAGCTTCACCGGCGACGGAGGTAAGCCTCCTCCTCTTCCTCTCTTCTCCCCCTTCCTTCCCGTGCCGATGTGCATGCTCGCCGGCGACCGAAGTCGCTGGATTTTGTTGCGAAAGAATTTTCTTTTTTTGCCGTTTTGCCGTCGCCGGTGGTCACCGCCGACCACCGTTTGGCCTCTTCTTATCGGCGAGTCACCACCTCCTGCTGATGGCCACCCCACGCCGGCTGCGCCACCGGCCGGCCACCCAACGAGGGACCTCAAGGTCCCCTGTTTCAGTCCAAAACAAGTCCACGGGAAGAAGAAAAGAAAAAGAAGAAGAAGAAGGAAAAGAAAAGAAAAAGAAAAGAAGAAGAAGGAAAAGAAAAGAAAAAGAAAAGAAAAAGAAGAAAAAGAAAAGAAAAAAGAAAAAAGAAGAAAGAGAAAAATAAAATGATAATAATATAATAATAATAAATAGGATTTTCTCCTCTCTTCTCCGTGAAAAAAAAAAAAGAAAGAAAAAAAAAAAAGAAAAATCATTAAATTAATTAATAAATAATGATATAAATAATAAAATGTGAGAAAGAGAGTTTCTCTCTCTTCCCTCTCTCTCTTCAGCCTGAACTAGTATTTTCTCTCTCAGAATTGGACTTTCTCTCTCTAGAATCTTCTCTCTAGATTATTTTTCTCTCCTAAGATTTTTAGAATTTTGAGAAGAATGATGATGAATTTAAATGATTCTCGTAATGGATTTTTGATCTGTGATCGTCGGACGATACATCGACATCCACTTTGATCAGATCAGGTATTTTTAGATTTTATTTCTCATGTCTTATTTAATTATCCATATGATAATTTTAACATGATTTGATCTGATCGATCAGAATTTGTTGAATCATATTGTCTGAAGAATTCAAGATGAGTTTTCTCTATCTAAAATTTTCTCTCTCTAGAATTTTCTCTCTCTAAAATATTCTCTCTCTTGATTGATTCTCTCTCTAAAAAAAGGTTAGTGAATGAAGAAATTTTTTTTAATAAGTCTGATCTGATTCTAATGAAGAACCCTGATCCATGATTGTCAGACAACGTACTGGCACCCACCTTGATCAGACCATGAATCTTTAGATTTGATCATCCATGATCCCGATCTAGTCATGACTTGACTTGATCATGTTGATTTCACTAATCAAGATATTGGATCAATCGTAATGTTGGATTGTGTCACCTGATCAATTCGAATTATACCTCATGAATTCTCTCTCCTCTGATTGTCTCTCTCTACTTGATTTTATGAAATCGATGAAGAAACTTCGGTCCTATCACTTCGAATCCGATTTGATCTGATAGTCAAACTTTGGATCATTTAGGTCCTAATTAGATTTTGATTAGATAAAATTAGATGATCGGACCCAATCTAAACCGTTGAAGTATGGTATTTGTATTCTTTCTAATTATTGAAATTAATTCTGTATAGGATTGTGGATGTTTGATCATGGGATATCATGATATGATCTACGAACAGAATTTTTGAAAGAAAATTTATAGAATTTTATGGATTTATGGAATACGTTCGAGGTAAGTAATGTTTCACTTTTTCTAGATTTATCGGTAAATTATAATATATTTTTCTGACATGATTTGTGAAACGATGCATGAATTGGATGAATGATATTTTGCTATGAAAATATCTTATTTGAAATGTTATGATGAAGCATGATTGAATATATTGATTTCATGATGTTGCTCCTAGATTGATTTTGATGATTACAAAGCAGATTGAAGGGATACAAATAATTTTAAAATGAAAAAGTCCTTATGCTCTTCAAGGGTAAAATCATAATTTCACTAAAATCCTGATTTGATAGTACCATTTGGTAGAACAATGATTTAAAATCTATTGGTGAAGATTTTATTGTGTTGGACTTATATTTTTGAAGTTATGAAGGTTTGAAGTGCATGAGTCGACTCATGAGTCAACTCATGGCACTGTGAGCCGATTGGCACGCAAAATTCTCCTTGGCACGCTAGTTTTCTGGCTTGGCACGACCTGTGAGTCGACTCATGAGTCGACCCACAAGACATGAGTTAACTCATGAGTCGACTCCTGCTGATTTGAGCCAAGAATTTCCAGAAACGCATTCTCTGGTTTTTGCAACAGAGGTCGACTCATGGAGGCTGAGCGATCATGATCGACCTCATGAGTCGACCCCTGCGACGAAAAATGTCAGCAACGGCTATTTTTTGCCCATTTTAATTGCCTTTATGCTTCCTAAAATTGCTCTAACGGCTCTTTATCTGCCTAAATGTTTTCTCTTACTTCTAATGTCATAAAATATTTTAAATGGTGAAAGAAATGCAGATTAAATAGCAGATCAAACGTGAAATCAAAAATGAGAAAAACAGAAGAGAAGATCCGAAATCTACACGAAAAAGCCTGAGATCAACGAAATATCCAAAAAGAAAAAGAGAGAGGATCCACAATATACAAGAGAGATTGTGAAAGAGAAAAGCAAGAGCATTCAAGAGGATCTTTCAAGTCTATTGTTCAAACTTGATCTAGAGATCTTTCAAAGCTTTCAAGAGATCTTCAATCAACAATCAACCTCTTCTCAAGCATTCGTTCAAGCGTTCATCCACCTTGAGAAAATCCGAAAAGGGGTTCTTCATTTGAGTAAAGTTTTTATTGTTATATTCGCTCATTTAAAGGAGCTGTTATTGTATTAATCTGTGCTCAAAATTTTCTAACTCTTTGTGAGTTTTTTTGTTCTTGTTTTTGGAGGATTTCCAAAATAAGGAAAGGTTGATCCGAACCTGAAATTGGAGTGTTTTGGGTTTACTTGTATCCGAGAAACAAGTGATCTAGCTTGGGATAGCTAGTGTCGGAGTTTCCGACGTTTTGTATTCGGGTTGAATACAAAGTATAGTGGATTGAAATTCCCAAGTAAGAGCTTGGGGAGTGGATGTAGGTGCAAGGTTGGCACCGAACCACTATAAATCTTGTGTTTGTGGTGTGCTTTATCGCTTTACCTTATTTCTTTATTATATCCTTGCAATTCTGCTTCAGGTAATTAATATTGAATTAAAATCTTTGTCTTGTTCATCATATGTTTTAAATTAAGTCTAAATTTTTAGAAACCCAATTCACCCTCCCTCTTGGGTTGCATAGCTGGGCAACAAGTGGTATCAGAGCCGGTGCTCTAGCCCTTCTTTGATCTAACAATCAAAGAGCCAAAGATCTATGGCAACCCATGTCGGTACTTCTCTAGCCGAGGGGCAATCTACAAACCGACCTTCACTTTTCAATGGGTCTAATTACACCTATTGGAAAGCTCGGATGAAGATATTCATACAAGCACTCGACTATGATATGTGGAGTATCATAGTGAATGGTCCTCACACACCCACCAAGATTATAGATGGTGAGGAGTCAACCAAACTGAGAAAGAATGGGATGAGGTTGACAAGAAATTGGCACAATTAAATGCCAAAGCCATGAATGTTCTTTATTGTGCACTAGATGCTAGTGAATTCAATCGCATTTCTACTTGTGCATCTGCTAAAGAAATATGGGATAGGTTAGAAGTAACTCATGAGGGAACAAATCAAGTAAAAGAGTCTAAAATAAACATGCTTGTACATAAATATGAATTGTTCAAAATAGAGCATGATGAGTCCATAACTGCCATGTTTACTCTTTTACTGATATAATTAATGGTTGAAGAGTCTTGGCAAATCTTATACTAACAGTGAACTTGTAAGGAAGATTCTCAGGTCACTGCCAAGAACTTGGGAAGCCAAGGTGACTGCCATCCAAGAAGCAAAGGACTTGAACACTCTACCTCTAGAAGAGCTTCTTGGATCCTTGATGACTCATGAACTTAGCATGAAGCAACATCAAGAGGATGAAGTCAAAAAGAAAAGAACCATTGCCCTCAAATCCACAACTTCGCCTGATTATGAAACGGATGAATCTGAAGATGAAGAACAGGATGAAGAGATGGCACTCATCACCCGAAAATTTAAGAAGTTTCTAAGAAAAAGGAAACAGGGGATGAGAAAGAAATTCACAAAAGGGGAACAAAGCAAAGAAAAGAGAAAGATCAACCCCTTATATGCTACGAGTGCAAGAAGCCGGGACATTTCAGATCCGAATGTCCACAACTGAAGAAAGGTCCCAAAAAGTTCAAAAAGAAGGCAATGATGGCGACTTGGAGTGCGAGTGATGACTCAAGCTCTGACGAGGAAACCTCAACAGAACAAGCCAATCTGTGTCTGATGGCACATGAAAATGAGGTAACTTCTGAATCCACTAGTGAATTCACATTTGAAGAATTGCATGAAGCATTCTATGACTCAATTGATGAATTAAAGAAACTAGGGAAGAAAAACAAAGAACTGAAATTGGAAAATCAGTCCTTAGTGAAACAAGCTGAAATTCTTTCAATTGAAAAACTCACCTTGAGTCAAGAAAATCAAAACTTAAAGGATGAAATTAACAAGCTGAAATCTATAATAGATAAGTTCACCTTAAGTTCAAACAAACTAAATATGATCCTTGAAAATCAGAAAGCTATATATGATAAGGCTGGACTTGGCTATAAACCTCTAAAGAAACAAAAGTTTCTGAAGGATATTTATGTAAATTATTCAGGTAACAAGTCTACAAATATTACTTTTTCAAATGTGGTAGAATAGGACATAAATCATACACATGCCTTAAATCTACCAATACAACTATAAAGAAAATATGGGTTCCAAAAGGAACCATTCTGACTAACCCAAAAGGACCAAGAAAGCTTGGGTACCTAAGACAGAGACTTGACCTTTGCTTGCAGGTGTGTCTAGCATCCCAAGAAGGAAACAGGAAATGGTATCTTGACAGCGGATGCTCGAGACACATGACTGGTGATGAATCACAATTCATCACGCTTGATGCTAAGGATGGAGGGATGGTCACCTTTGGAGATAATGGCAAAGGAAAGATCATCGGGATAGGTAACATTGGTATCACTCCCTCCAAATACATTGAGAATGTTTTACTAGTTAAAGGTTTAAAACATAACTTACTTAGCATTAGTCAATTCTGTGATAAAGGGTATAAAGTAGTTTTTGAATCATCTGTTTGCATTGTGACTAGTCCTATTAACGATGGCATTAAATTTATAGGACATAGGCATGGCAATGTTTATATGATAGATTTGAATGACTTAGCCAAATTAGACATGCAATGCCTAGTATCCTTGAATGCTAAAATCAATGAGACTAGTTGGCTGTGGTATCGTAGACTTGCACATATAAGCATGCATTCTCTTTCAAAATTAATTAAGAAAGATTTAGTTCTCGGTTTGCCAAAACTGAATTTTAAAAAGGATAGAATTTGTGATGCATGCCAATTAGGTAAACAAACAAGAGTATCATTTAAATCCAAAAATACTGTTTCAACTTCTAGACCATTAGAGCTCTTACATATGGACTTATTTAGACCAACAAGAACCACCAGTCTAGGAGGAAAAAGATATGGCTTTGTAATTATAGATGATTATTCTCGTTTTACTTGGGTTTTCTTTTTGGCTGACAAAAATGAAACTTTTCATATTTTCACTAAATTTCATCGAAAAGTTTCTAATGAAAAAGGTTTTCAATTCAAAATATTAGAAGTGATCATGGAACTGAATTTGAAAATCAAGATTTTAAAAATTTTTGTGATGAAAATGGAATTGGCCATAACTTCTCTGCTCCTAGGACACCCCAACAAAATGGGGTAGTTGAAAGGAAAAACAGAACCTTAGAAGAAATGGCCCGTACCATGCTTTGTGAAAGCAACCTTCCAAGATATTTTTGGATGAAGCTATTAACACAGCATGTTACATTTTAAATCATGCTTTAATTAGACAATTTTTAAAGAAAACCCCCTATGAACTTTGGAAAGGAAGAAAACCAAATATTGCATATTTTCATGTCTTTGGTTGCCGATGTTTTGTATTAAATAATGGAAAAGAAAAACTTGGTAAATTTGATGCAAAATCAGATGAAGCAATCTTTTTAGGTTACTCCTCCACTAGTAAAGCATTTAGAGTTTTCAACAAAAGAACTTTAGTAGTTGAGGAGTCCATACATGTTGTTTTTGATGAATCTAACGATCTTCCTTCAAGGAAGAATGAGGGTGTTGATGATGCAGAGCCACTAATAGAAGGTATGAAGGAGATCACTCTGAAAGACTCAGCAACTCCAAAAGACAAGGATCAAGAAGATAAACAAGATGAGAGAAGTGAAGAAATTCAAGAACAACCTCAAGGTACAAATGACCTACCCAAGGAATGGAGGTATGTTCACAACCACCCTAAGGAGTTAATTATCGGTGATCCTATGCATGGGGTAAAAACACGTTCTTCACTTAGAGATGTACTTAATCATTGTGCTTTTGTATCTCAACTTGAACCTAAAACTTTTGAAGAAGCTGAAAATGATCATAACTGGATTAATGCTATGCAAGAGGAACTTAATCAATTTGAAAGAAATAATGTTTGGACCTTAGTATCAAGACCTAAAGATTATTCAATAATTGGCACAAAATGGGTCTTTAGAAACAAATTAGATGAGCATGAAAATGTAATTAGAAATAAAGCAAGACTGGTTGCTAAGGGATATAATCAAGAAGAAGGAATTGATTTTGATGAAACCTTTGCACCTGTTGCTAGATTAGAAGCTATTAGACTTCTACTTGCATATGCTTGCTTTATAAATTTCAAGTTATTTCAAATGGATGTTAAAAGGTATTTTTAAATAGATATATCTCTGAAGAAGTATATGTAGAACAACCCCTGGATTTGAAAATCATGCTTTTCCTAATCATGTCTTTAGATTAAATAAAGCTTTATATGGATTAAAACAAGCACCTAGAGCATGGTATGAAAGGCTAAGCAAATTTCTACTAAATAATGGTTTTTCAAGAGGCAATGTAGATACAACCCTATTTATTAAAAGAAATCAAAATGATATGCTAATTATACAAATTTATGTTGATGACATAATTTTTGGGTCTACTAATGAATCCCTTTGTCGAGACTTCGCTAAGCTTATGCAGGGGGAGTTCGAGATGAGCATGATGGGAGAACTCACCTTCTTCCTCGGACTCCAAATCAAACAATCAAAAGAGGAAATCTCCATCACCCAAAGCAAGTACACCAAGGAACTACTCAAAAGATTTGGAATGGAGAACTGCAAACCAATTGGCACACCAATGAGTCCCTCATGTAAGCTTGACAAGGATGATGAAGGTAAAAGCGTAGACTTAAAATACTATAGAGGTATGATTGGCTCATTATTATATTTAACTGCAAGTAGGCCTGATATAATGTTTAGTGTTTGCTTATGTGCTAGATATCAATCTAATCCTAAAGAATCTCATTTGAATGCTGTTAAAAGAATCCTTAGATACTTAAATGGTACTCAAACTCTAGGGTTATGGTACTCTAAGGACTCACAAATTAATTTATTAGGATATTCAGATGCTGATTTTGCTGGATGTAAATTAGATAGAAAAAGCACAAGTGGAACTTGCCAATTTCTTGGAGTTAACCTAATCTCATGGTTTAGCAAGAAACAAAATTTGGTGGCACTGTCTACGGCTGAGGCCGAATACATTGCAGCAGGAAGTTGTTGTGCTCAAATCTTGTGGATTAAGCAATAACTCGAAGACTTTGGAATCAAACTTAATAAAACACCAATAAGATGTGACAACACAAGTGCCATAAATCTATCTAAAAATTCAATTCAACACTCAAGATCCAAACATATTGAAATAAGACATCATTTCATAAGAGAACATGTTCAAAACAAAAATATAATTCTTGAATATGTTTGCACTGAGAATCAATTAGCTGATATCTTTACAAAGGCCCTTAGTGAGGATAGATTCTGTGAAATTAGGAAAAATCTAAGAATTCTAGATCTATTTGCCTAAAATTTCTCAATTTCCAAAGAATTGATTAAAGCTCAATTTTCAACATCTATCCTGGTCCCAAAAGCTCAAATTTATCATTCTAAGAACTTATCATTGAGCAAAATTCCTTCACTCAAAATTTCAAATTTTTCTGGAATTTATTCACATTTTTCCTGATTTTCTAAACTTCATGAGTCGACCCCCATGAGTCGACTCAATGGCAAACTTGTAAATCCCACCAACTTTCAACGGGTTCATTGTTTTTATAAGGGTTACTGTTTGTGAGACGACTCATCTTCCCATCGTTCTTCTTCCAAAAGCCATCTTCTCCAACTCTTCTTGCTCCAAATCTAAGGATTAATTTCGAGGCAATTCTCCCTCCTCCTCTCCACCAAAAATCACCTCCTTCAAAAGGATTTTCTGTGCTTTCTCGCTTTGCTTGGCGCGGTTGGAACGTGCCCTAGCACTTTACCGAACTTCCAAAATCCACTTCTTTTTTCCACCAAAATCCTTCGTCACTCTCTTGTGATCCCTCCTCCACTCAATTCAAGTCTTCTTGTCTGCTACTTTAGTGGATATGGCTCCAAAGATGAAGCTTCCCCAAAGAAGGAAATCAATCCGTGAGCCTGAAGAAATTGTCCGAAAGAAAAGGCATGCTCAGTCTTCAACTGATCCCACTCCAGTTTCAGTACCTACTCAAGGTCCCTCTCAATCCTCCATATGCCCCAGTGTAAATCCTCTTTCTGATAGAAAAGTAGAAACCGGGAAAAATATAGATTTTCGGTTCTTTGAGAAAGAAGGTTTTACTTTTGCTACCAAAATTAAAAACCAAGGATGGGAACTCTATTGCTCTCTTAAGGAAGTTATCTATGTTGACCTAGTTAGAGAATTCTACCAGAATCTACATTATGGAAACGGGTCAGTGACTTCAACTGTAAAGAGAATTGATATCTGCCTGGATTCTAGGATCTTGGAGAAATACTTCAGTTGCCTAGTGAAGGATATTCATATATGGAACTTCCAATTAAAGAAGAGGGGATCAGAATTATCTTAGGAGAAACTTATTCAGGAAGTTTAAACAAGTTAGAAGCAAAGATTTTGTCCATTGAGATGAGGGTGCTGCATCAGATAGTTTCAAAGCTCTTCTTTCCTAGGAGTGGTAGACATGACTTACTTTCCAGCAGAGATGTATGTGTCATGTTTCATGTCATCACTCAGACCCCCCTGAACCTCCCTGCACTTATGATAGAGGCCATGAGAGAAACTTTGAACAGATCCAAGGCACACTTGCCTTATGGTATGGCCCTTACTAGAGTATTTAGGAGGTTTGGAGTTAGCTGTGAGGGGGAGGCACCTACCAAGCTCTCACATGTGGACACTTTCAATCAACACAGCCTGCACCGAATGGGAATTACAAAGACTGATGGTGGTTGGATCAAGGGCTCTGAAGAAAGAGCTGAGGATAGAGCTGAAATAAGAGCTGAAGACAGAACTGAAGGCAGAGTAGAAGAAGAAGGTCCATCTTCTCCTGTACATGACTTCAGGGCAGCTTCACCAGATACCCAGTTCATTCCTGATACTGAGGCTGGCCCTTCAGAGTTTACTAGGATGCCCACACCAGTGTATCAGCCAGAGAGCAGAGCACCTCATTCAGAGTTCAGACTGGCTGACGATCAGATCGAGCATATATCTCAGCGTGTGGCTTCTTTGCTGTCTAGCCAGTGGAGTAGTACTTCTTTTGCACCTGGAGCTACCTCTTCTGATCAGACCATTACTCCCCACATCTCCACTGTATTTCAGATGATTTCAGATCAGTCCATCAGGATACAGCAACTTGAAGACACAGTCTGGAGATTGACTGGCAGAGTTCTAGACTTGCAGGGGCAAGTCCTTGCTTTGGCCCATCCCCAGCCACAGGAGTCTACTATTGAGGTCACAGACCTCACTGCAGAGGCTGGCAGGCTCAGAGGAGCACTAGAAGGTGGATATAAATTGCTGAGGAAAGAAATCCGAGGATCGAGTGAGCATGCTACCACTCAGTTCACTGCTCTACTTCAATCTATTTTAAGAGCACTGAACGTACTTGATTCTATCAGACTCACCCTTTCTGTTCAGTCCTTAGCATCTCAGCGTTCTCAGCCACCCAGTTCATCTCGCTCTCCTGCTCGTGGCAGAGGCAGACGGGGTAGAGGACGCACTTCTGATCCATCATCTCCTCACCCTATCTCTGATGACTCCGATCATTGACTTATCTTGATCTTTTCTAGATCCTAGGTGTTAGTATCTTGTTCTAAGATCTATACCTTGGGGCCATGTATTGACAATTAGCTGGTTGATTTTTATAATATGAACTATGTATTGAAACAATTATGATATTAATGGAATCATCTTTTACCTATATTTCTACCTTTTGTAATGATATTGATCATAGTTTGGTTATATATATTCTCCTTGTTGAAATATTGTCTTCTCTTTGTTGTTGTTTGCTGTTGATAATTGCTATATTAAGGGGGAGCAAACATCTGTGATATACTCTAAAAGGGGAGAAATTAAAGAATATTTCTAAAAAAAAAAGGAAAAGTTAACCATGTCTGATGATGTCAAAAAGGGGGAGAAAGTAAACAATTAAACAAAAAGCAAGCAACTCATTAAAAGCAAAACCCTAAATTATGAAAGAAAAAGGGGGAGAAATTAAACAAAAAGCAAGAAAAAGGGGGAGAAATTAAACAAAAAGCAACTCATCAAAGGCAAAACCCCAAAAGCAAAATTACAAATTATGAAAAATTTGGCATCAAACAGAAATTAAACAAAAAGCAATTCAATTATTGAGAAATTAAACAAAAAGCAACCCATCAAAAGCAAAATTATAAATTATGAGAAATTAATTGAAGAATTTAAAGAACAATACCAAAAGTACAATGCTAAGTACAATGCAATTATGTAACTTTTAAATTACTTCTTTACATATGCTCTGATTTACTTTAAAAATTTAAATATGCTCTGATATATTTCAAAATTCAGACTTGCTCTGATACATCTTTTGAAATTTACCTTGATACATCTTAAGAAATTTAACTTACTCTGATACTCCCTAAAATTTCTTTTAACTTGCTCTGATACATTATAAAACTTGCTCTGATACATTATAAAATTTGCTCTGATACAGTGTGAAATTTTCTCTGTTATATTATAACATTTACTCTGATACATTGTAAAATCTTTTCGGATAACATTGTAAAAATTATTTTTTTTTTGCTCTGATATATTGAAAAATTTATTTTTCTCTCTTGCTCTGATATATCTTAAACTCAAAATGATCTAATACTCTTTTCAAATATTAATGAAAATGGACAAACTATTTTTTCATATGACCATTTATATCACATGCCAAAAGAATCATACTCTTTTCAAGCATATACACCTATAGTGCATTCTTTTGAAATTAATGCATTCACATAAATGCTTTTGTTCAAGTGTTTTGTCATCATCAAAAAGGGGGAGATTGTTGCTCCTAGATTGATTTTGATGATTACAAAGCAGATTGAAGGGATACAAATAATTTTAAAATGAAAAAGTCCTTATGCTCTTCAAGGGTAAAATCATAATTTTACTAAAATCCTGATTTGATAGTACCATTTGGTAGAACAAATGATTTAAAATCTATTGGTGAAGATTTCATTGTGTTTGGACTTATATTTTTGAAGTTATGAAGGTTTGAAGTGCATGAGTCGACTCATGAGTCAACTCATGGCACTGTGAGCCGATTGGCACGCAAAAATTCTCCTTGGCACACTAGTTTTCTGGCTTGGCACGACCTGTGAGTCGACTCATGAGTCGACCCACAAGGCATGAGTCGACTCATGAGTCGACCCCTGCTGATTTGAGCCAAGAATTTCCAGAAACGCATTCTCTGATTTTTGCAACAGAGGTCGACTCATGAGTCGACCCCTGAAGCATGAGTCGACTCATGAGTCGACCCCTGCGACGGAAAATGTCAGCAACGGCTATTTTTTTGCCCATTTTAATTGCCTTTTATGCTTCCTAAAATTGCTCTAACGGCTCTTTATCTGCCTAAATTATTTTCTCTTACTTCTAATGTCATAAAATGCTTTAAATGGTGAAAGAAATTACAGATTAAATAGCAGATCAAACATGAAATCAAAAATGAGAAAAACAGAAGAGAGGATCCGAAATCTGCATGAAAAAGCCTGAGATCAACGAAATATCCAAAAAGAAAAAGAGAGAGGATCCACAATATACAAGAGAGATTGTGAAAGAGAAAAGCAAGAGCATTCAAGAGGATCTTTCAAGCCTATTGTTCAAACTTGATCTAGAGATCTTTCAAAGCTTTCAAGAGATCTTCAATCAACAATCAACCTCTTCTCAAGCATTCGTTCAAGCGTTCATCCACCTTGAGAAAATCCGAAAAGGGGTTCTTCATTTGAGTAAAGTTTTTATTGTTATATTCGCTCATTTAAAGGAGCTGTTATTGTATTAATCTGTGCTCAAAATTTTCTAACTCTTTGTGAGTTTTTTTGTTCTTGTTTTTGGAGGATTTCCAAAACAAGGAAAGGTTGATCCGAACCTGAAATCGGAGTGTTTTGGGTTTACTTGTACCCGAGAAACAAGTGATCTAGCTTGGGATAGCTAGTATCAGAGTTTCTGACGTTTTGTATTCGGGTTGAATACAAAGTATAGTGGATTGAAATTCTCAAGTAGGAGCTTGGAGAGTGGATGTAGGTGCAAGGTTGGCACCGAACCACTATAAATTCTTGTGTTTGTGGTGTGCTTTATCGCTTTACCTTATTTCTTTATTATATCCTTGCAATTCTGCTTCAGGTAATTAATATTGAATTAAAATCTTTGTCTTGTTCATCATATATTTTAAATTAAGTCTAAATTTTTAGAAACCCAATTCACCCCCCCTCTTGGGTTGCATAGCTGGGCAACAAAGGCATATGTAGTGTTCAAAATACTCAGCTACCTTCATTCAAGATTCGAACTAATCCGATTGGTCAGAAAAGTGTTAAGATTGGTAGAGGTCCCCCCGTTGCTTTTCTTAGACACCAATAAAATTGGCCAAGCCAGCAATGGAACCAATTAAATAACCACTACACTTGAAACACTCCTTAGACACCAATTTATTAATCGATTCAAGAAATAGATCAGCTATTGATTCATAATACTGTGACTTAATATAATTTTTATGTGAATTTTAATGGTTTCAAGCACATCCTAATTCAATCACAATGATGCACTATTATAGTTATATCTTAATAATCATAACAACTAATCATGGCATCTATTCATATATCTAAGATATGAAATCATAATCATTCAATATGATTATAACTAAGCATCTCAAGTATATCACATATGCATGAAGTTCTAATAACATGTATGAATATAAAATATTCTTTTCACGATTCTTCTTCTTAGGATATCACAGTGGCACCTCTACATACCATAAGAGTATCCTATTAAATAGAAAGAGAAGGTTTCTGAACCCTACTTGCTCTTATGAACGAACGGCCTGGTGATGAATCCAATTAGAGTACTAAGCTACTAAAAAAGATTTTATACATGCATCATGCATTTTATATTTAAAAATATGTCTCTAAGACATGCGAGAGTTTGGATGTTCAATCGGGTTCAACCCTTGACCTGATTTGAACCAAATCAAAAATTCGTGTTTGATCACAATCAAGACAACATTCTAATCTTTGATTATATAGATCAAGATAGGCTCTGATACCACTATTGGGTTCTGGTGGTGCAGCAGAAGGGTTAGGTGTTTAAAATTTTTATTCAAAACATCCGATACACCGAAAATCCTAATATCCAGAAACCCTTGATTATAATAATCAAAGTATAATAAATATAAATTAAGATAAGAAGAATACCTGTAGTGCTAATTTTAATTTTTATAAGATGTCCAAGTATCCACCCTCCAATGGTGATCCACATGAAAACTGAATCAAGGACAATGCTCCTTCACCTTGCTTCAAAAGTTCTAGCCACTAGAACTCGACTAGCCTCATACCGGTCAGGTTTTCCAAGAAACTGACTCCACCCTCTCAGAACCTCCTCTGAACTTCTGATCCTCCTTCTTTAGGACCCTCATAACCCTTATTAGGACTAGATATGGCTTTGTCTTAAATCTCAAAGTCTTGTTTTAAAACTAAGATAGGTTGTAAGAAAGAAAAGAGAGCAACAGAGACAAAATTGAAAACTCTTTCTGAATTACCTCAGACACCCAGTGCCCCAGCCAATTTATAGCCACTAGAAGGATGCAAAAAAAGAGGGATGTGCCTCATCCAAGAGGCCTATCTGATCTGATTATCAGAGATAAGAGTTCCTTCAAACAGAAGGACTCTTATCAATGATACGTCAATTAGCACCCTGCTCTGTGCATGCGATCAGAGAAGGGATGTTTTCATGTCCCTTCTCAAATCAAAAAAATCCTTAAAAATCTATGTGGATAATAAGTGGACAAAAATTCCTATAAATGGATGTGTTCTCACATCCTTTCGTGCGAAGTTTGATCACCACATGCATAGGCGTGAGGAGGAACTTATGGCATCCGTTTGGCATCCAGATATGTCTGAAAAAATTTCAAAAAATTTATCAAAAATATATTATCAAATGTGGAATATTATCACCAAAAATAGTTCTATTTTAAAAGCATTTGATGAGGATAAGAACTCTCCAAATCTTAGAGAGATGCGACACTTCTGCGTATGTGCGCGAGACTTCCTTCCTTTTTCTAATTTTTCTCCACCCCAAAAATTCTAAAAAAAATATATCTTATTCTTTGAGATATGAAGCAGAGGATGGAGGGTGATATAGACTACCACACACATCTTAATCTCATGTCAGAAGGACTCTTTTATTCTGCCCATGCCAACACTTATATGCATAACCTATTTTGCGCCAAGAGTCCTTCACAACTTGGACTCTTCATAATTGGTGTAAAATAGGATGTGGTACCCTAATTTGGATTGCTTCTAGGTGGCATGACCTGACCCAAATACTCACTAAATTGGGCTAGCTAATTAGCAAGGGATGAGACCAAATTGACCTCCAAAGGAGCAAGGGTTCCACACATGCTAGCATGCTTATCAGAGCCCTAATTGAATCCAAAATTCCAATCAAACTTTTTCAAAAAGGTCCTTAGCCAATTTTTATATGTGTGTGACCCATTGGGTTCCACATCTAGCTAGTAGTATGTCCAACTACAAGTTGACCAAATTTGATTAGATTTCAATCTAATCGATTTAGGTCCAATCGAGCTAACCCGAGTTCAATAATTATAATCCTTTCTAATTGACGATCGAATTAAACTCTTTAATTCGATAAAAAAATTACAAGTTAAGATTGATGTCTAGCAATATATTGTGACTATCTAAAAGATATAAAATTTTGATAAAAATATCAAATATACCCTTCAATGGCAAGTTACCATATAATTCAATCCTTCGATCATCCTTGGATCCTGAATATGTTCATGAGTATGGAATCATGTCAAACTCAAACACATATTCATATCGATTCTCAATTAATCAATGATAACTCCAATGAAGAAGTATTAGAAACTCTTTCTAATCTCTTTTCTGCTTTTGGCCAAAAGACTTTTCTCAAGTCATCTAGGATTGAGAATGCACAGGATGCGATCTCCTCTTATTAGGAGTGATCGATTTCATATTGACCTACTCACAACCTCCATATGCACTCCACCATATCCAGAACACCTCGTACATATCTTAATGCCATGCCTGGATATGAACCAAAATATGGGTTCATGTGCACAAGATTCTATGGTGGTCTCAGGTCTAAGGATCACTTGCACAACTCTCACTTAGAGAACTATCTTTGACATGGAAGTAAGGCTTCCATAAGATGTTCTCTTTCATTGAGTCAATTCAGTGGACTCATTTCTAAAATGAGCACCCATATCCTTGTATTAGTATCCCACACAAGTAGCTAGTGAGATCTGCCATTCTCTCCATCGAGCATACATAGGATGTACTAGTTTATCCAGAATATTTTTTCCGACTCAATGCTTCTACAACCAGGAATGTTTAAGATTAGGGTTTTTGAGTTTTAAGTCTCATTAGCATGATCCATTCATGTCTCCTAAAATCATTATCCTAATCTTTGGGGTTCATCATAATCTTAGACATATAAGATGCAGCTAATATGATGAATCAATACCTCAAATAATAAATGTTATTTCATGAGTTGAAAAATTATAAAGAAAAGTTCCATCGCAATACACTTGCGATTGACTTATAAGGCACTCTTCTTTCGCCCAAGAATCGAGCAATCTCTGGCACGAAATACTTTAGCTTGGCATACAACCGAGCCAGCTCGAAATGAGGTCGAGCTAGCTCTATTAGGGTAACAAAAAACTAGATTTTATGGACTATAGCTCAAGCCAGCTCGAAGCAAGATCTAAGCTAGCTCTATTAGAAGGACAAAAAGTTAATTTTTGAGATCTGCTGTTTAAGCCAGCTCGAGACCTATTCAAGCCAGCTCGATGGATTTTGATAGCCACAACAGATAGTTTTTTGAATATTTTTCAATGACTATTTCTCCACTCCAATGGCCATTTCAGAGCTTCCAACAGCTAGAACTCACTCTCCAACCATTTCCAAGGGTATTTAAGGCTAGAGAATTAATTGGGAAGGAAGATTAAGGGGTTTTAAAGAGAAAAAATTTTAGATTTGTGAAAGCTTCATTGCACATCTTTAGAGAACAAAAAAGAGAGGAATCAAGGATAGTTTTCAAAGAACATTAAGGAGCTATCTTTCACTACTTCTACATCCTCTCAAGCTTCAAAAAAGAGAATATAAAGCACCAAAGAGCAAATCACTTAGCCTCTTCTTCATACCCAAAATAGTTTAAATTCTATTTTTTTCTTTTAAGCTGAAATTTTATTGTGTATTTTTATTTTTTTTAAGTTTCTTTGGAGAAAAAGATTTGGAGTTAGGTCCATCCAAACTCAAAATTAGATAAGTGTAAGGTTTGGTTGGTGAGCCCAAAAAATCAACTGGAATTTTAGTAAGCCCAAAAAATTAATGGTGTAAAGATTTTGATTGGTTGACCTGGGTTAAAACCAATTAGGTTTGTTTATGAGCTCGACAAAATAAATACACTGTAATCAAAAAAATTTTTAATGAAAATCTCAAGAAAAATTTAGAGTATAGACATAGGAGTGGATTGCTCCGAATAACTATAAATTTTCTTGTGATTATATTATGCCTTATTGTATTTATTTTACTTGCATTTAATAGTTGCTTTGCATAGTTTTAATTCTTGTATTGCAATCTTTATATCCTATTTTCGTTGCTACATTGCATACATCTCACTAACACTTAAGATAGCCTTAGATTAAAGCACATCATTATTTAGAAAGTAATTTGATTAAAATTTTTAAATAATCTAATTCACCCCTCTACTTTGGTTGCTACCTCTGGGCAACAATAACCCAATAGAAATATCTTTTTATTTTTCACACTGCCATGGCCATGGGTTTTAGGACTTAGCCTCACGATCTACATAGGACTACTCATCTATCGAGATCGACAGATCCCATCTTGATGTGCATCCTATTCCTACAGTGAGTCTACTACAGCTAATTACACCTCAATACTCCATATGACTAGGAGCTTGAGTTATGCTGTAGTCAAATTACAGCAACCTCACTGTGAATAGTCAAGGCACCGCAAGTCAAAGAACTAGTCACACTACTACAGTATTGAGTTAGTCACTGATGAGTAGATAGAGATCGTAGTGACTACTCGTGTTTGGTCATGCTCAGTATCCTTATTCCTAACAAGCGCTTGCACTCTTACTCTGTTGTCTCAACATCATAGATTTAAGACTCATCTATCCTAAGAAAGTGATTGTGCACCAATCTCTCCAAATCAAATACCATCCCCATGATGATCTTATGATCAGGAGTAGTTTATGAATTAATTATAATAACACATATCTCAAATTTTTAATTCTTGAGAATATGTATTGTTGGTGCAAAAATCTGCTTGCACCGGAGAAGCTGGAGTCAAGGGAGTCGTGGTCGTTGTCGGGACCTGCAAAAGAAGTCTAAACCAGAGGTGGGGTTGCTCCGGCAAGACCCTCCGACGCTCAAGTCAGTTCTCTGCCTCAACAAGAATGGAGTGCTCGAACAGAAATTTTAGCAGAATTTTTAGGTAAAAACAAGAGCTTATGGAATAACGTATCTGGGGTCCTCCCTTTTTATAGGCGGAGGGCGCAACAGACTGATAGCGACGTTCACAACTGTCTGGTAGTGGGCCATCCACAGTCAGGAGGAATTTGTTGCGAGGAGTAGTGGAGTGGACCCGTGGCCCTCACTGTAGCGCGCCACATGGAGTCTGCCGCAGGGAGTGGAGCGGCGTCCGTTGTCGCAACTTGCCAGAGGATGGAAGAATCGCGCAGTATCCATTACAGAAGGTGGAGCAGGATCGTGGGCATCATAGTGGTCTGCCAGGGAATAGTGGAGCCGCATGGGATCCGTCGCAGGAAGTGGAGCAGGATCGTGGCGGTTGCTGCGTCGCGCCAGGGAGTGCAGATCCGTTGGCCGAAGTTCGACAGCGGTCGGAGTTGGTGACGGAGCCTGGCTCCCGTAGGAGTCCGGGCGGAGTCCTCCTTACGGTTGAAGTCGTTGGCGGAGCCCGACTCCCGTAGGAGTCCGGAAGGAGTCCTCCTGCAATTAAAGTCAAGTGCGAAGTCCGGCTCCCGTAGGAGTCCGGACGGAGCTTACCAGCAGTTGAAGTTGGCGACGGAGCCCGGCTCCCGTAGGAGTCCGGGCGGAGTCCTCCTTGCGATTGAAGTCATGGGCGGAGCCCGGCTCCCGTAGGAGTCCGGCGGAGTCCTCCTTGGGGTCGTGGACGGAGCTCGGCTCCCGTAGGAGTCCGGGCAAAGTTCTCCTGCAATTAAAGTCAGGTACGAAGTCTGGCTCCCGTAGGAGTCCGAACGGAGCTTACCGGCAGTTGAAGTTGGCGACGGAGCCCGACTCCCATAGGAGTCTGGGCGGAGTCCTCCTTGCGGTTGAAGTCGTGGGCAGAGCCCGGCTCCCGTAGGAGTCCGGGCGGAGTCCTCCTGCAATTAAAGTTAGGTGCGAAGTCCAGCTCCCCTAGGAGTCCAGACAGAGCTTACCGACAGTTGAAGTTGGCGACGGAGCCTGGCTCCTGTAGGAGTCCGAGTGGAGTCCTTCTTGTGGTTGAAGTCATGGGCGGAGCCCGGCTCCCGTAGGAGTCCGGGCGGAGTCCTTCTTGGAGTAGTAGATGGAGCTCGGCTCTCGTAGGAGTCCGGGCGAAGTTCTCCTGCAATTAAAGTCAGGTGCGAAGTCTGGCTCCCGTAGGAGTCCGGATGGAGCTTACCAGCAGTTGAAGTTGGCGACGGAGCCCGGCTCCCGTGGAAGTCCGTGCAGAGTCCTCCTTGCGGTTGAAGTCATGGGCGGAGCCCGGCTCCCGTAGGAGTCCGGGCGGAGTCCTCCTTGGAGTCGCGGATGGAGCTCGGCTCCCGTAGGAGTCCGGGCGAAGTTCTCCTGCAATTAAAGTCAGGTGCGAAGTCCGGCTCCCGTAGGAGTCCGGACGGAGCTTACCGGCAGTTGAAGTTGGCGATGGAGCCCGGCTCCCATAGGAGTCTGGATGGAGTCCTCCTTGCGGTTGAAGTCGTAGGCGGAGCCCGACTCCCGTAGGAGTCCGGGCAGAGTCCTCCTTGGAGTCGCGACGGAGCTCGGCTCCCGTAGGAGTCCGGGTGAAGTTCTCCTGCAATTAAAGTCAGGTGCGAAGTCCGGCTCCCGTAGGAGTCCGGATGGAGCTTACCGGCAGATGAAGTTGGCGACGGAGCCCGGCTCCCGTAGGAGTCCGGGCGGAGTCCTCCTTGGGGTCGTGGATGGAGCTCGGCTCCCGTAGGAGTCCGGGCAAAGTTCTCCTGCAATTAAAGTCAGGTACGAAGTCTGGCTCCCGTAGGAGTCCGAACGGAGCTTACCGGCAGTTGAAGTTGGCAACGGAGCCCGACTCCCATAGGAGTCTGGGCGGAGTCCTCCTTGCGGTTGAAGTCGTGGGCAGAGCCCGGCTCCCGTAGGAGTCCGGGCGGAGTCCTCCTACAATTAAAGTTAGGTGCGAAGTCCAGCTCCCGTAGGAGTCCAGACAGAGCTTACCGACAGTTGAAGTTGGCGACGGAGCCTGGCTCCTGTAGGAGTCCGAGTGGAGTCCTTCTTGTGGTTGAAGTCATGGGCGAAGCCCGGCTCCCGTAGGAGTCCGGGCGGAGTCCTTCTTGGAGTCGTAGATGGAGCTCGGCTCTCGTAGGAGTCCGGGCGAAGTTCTCCTGCAATTAAAGTCAGGTGCGAAGTCTGGCTCCCGTAGGAGTCCGGATGGAGCTTACCAGCAGTTGAAGTTGGCGACGGAGCCCGGCTCCCGTGGGAGTCCGTGCAGAGTCCTCCTTGCGATTGAAGTCATGGGCGGAGCCCGGCTCCCGTAGGAGTCCGGGCGGAGTCCTCCTTGGAGTCGCGGATGGAGCTCGGCTCCCGTAGGAGTCCGGGCGAAGTTCTCCAGCAATTAAAGTCAGGTGCGAAGTCCGGCTCCCGTAGGAGTCCGGACGGAGCTTACCGGCAGTTGAAGTTGGCGATGGAGCCCGGCTCCCATAGGAGTCTGGATGGAGTCCTCCTTGCGGTTGAAGTCGTAGGCGGAGCCCGACTCTCGTAGGAGTCCGGGCGGAGTCCTCCTTGGAGTCGCGGACGGAGCTCGGCTCCCGTAGGAGTCCGGGTGAAGTTCTCCTGCAATTAAAGTCAGGTGCGAAGTCCGGCTCCCGTAGGAGTCCGGATGGAGCTTACCGGCAGATGAAGTTGGCGACGGAGCCCGGCTCCCGTAGGAGTCCGGGCGGAGTCCTCCTTGCGGTTGAAGTCATGGGTGGAGCCTGGCTCCCGTAGGAGTCCGGGCGGAGTCCTCCTTGGAGTTGAAGTCGTGGGCAGAGCCCGGCTCCCGTAGGAGTCCGGGTGGAGTCCCCCTTGGTGTCGTGGATGGAGCCCGCAAGGGTCAATCCCGCTGAGAACTTTGGCTGTGGGTATTTTATACCCAACACCAGTTTCCTACTTTCGAGTTTGAATTTCGAATGAAGGAAGTACAGAGAGATTGGCATAGCCGAAGTTGTCCCCTCGAATCCTGCGCACGACCGCCTCCAGATATTTTGGCATTAAATGTGCGCGTGCTGGGGTCTTTTCGATTCGGGGCGATACGAAAGGACTCTTTGAAATTCTTGCTGGTACACTGGCCCAGGTACGGTGCAGTAATGGCCCTGCCAACCGTCAGCCGCTTTCAGCCACCTGCCGTGGTGAGTGGGACATGTGTCGAGCACGGACCGGCCCGGGGGGATTTGCGATCATTATGGCGCCGGATCCCAGGGTCTATATAAACCTGTCCTTCCGCCTTTGGGGCCCTTATTCCGCTTCAAAATTCTAGCGGTATCCGCCCTTTCTTCGAGTGCCTTGTCTCTCTTGGCGTCTCCCTTGGGACATAGGCGCCCTTCGAGTCATCCCTGTCCTCGCCCCTCTGCATCTCTCAGAGCGATCTAGGTTAGTCCCAGAACCTCCGCCTCTCTTTTTGCCATCTAGGAGCCTTTTCTTTGCCATTTTCTTCTGTCATATTCCTCCGAGTTAGTCTACTGTGACCTCTTGTCCTTTGCCCCGTCTGTCTCCTTCGGGATCTTTAGAGTCTTCATTAGAAGTCATTTGAAATGTCTTTTGGCTCTTTCGCTTCCAACGGCTCTGGGAGTTCTTCCGCCTCCACCCCCCAGGTCCCTCGTTCTGTAGATGAAATCGTACCTGGGGTGGGGCCTCATCCGATTTTCGCATCGGGCGCCATTCTCTGCTCCTTGACTCCGGATGAACTCCTGCTGATAAGGGTTCAGTACGGAGTTCCCTCGGAGTATGACCTGGAGCTTCCCGACCCCTTCGACCGGGCTAGCACTCCCCATCCGATCGCTTTTGCCTGTATCAGGAGGCATTTCGTGCCGGGCTCTGGCTTCCGCTTCCGTCCTTTGTTGTCGCCCTCTTCCACTTTTTAGATATCTCTTTGGCTTCAGTTGCTCTGAATTTTTTTAGGTTTTTGATAGGGTTTCTCCCCTTTGCCACGTAGTCGAGGTCCAGCCGTCCCTGTCTCTGTTTAGGCATTTTTATACCTTCAAGCGCCATCCTTCGGCGAAGGACTGGTGGTATTTCTCTCCCCAATTCGGCAAGAAGGGGTTACTGAAAGGTGCCCCCTCTTTGATCCACAACTGGAAGGAGAAATACCTCTTCGTCCACTGCCCGACCTTGAGGTTGGGCCTGCCCCCTTGGGGCTCTCTGAGGGATTCTGTTCGCCGGGCCCCCAGTCTAGGGGAGGACGACCGACCTCCAGGCTGCTCGAAAGCTTCTTGCCTATTCCGCTCCTTTCCTTCCCAATCTTCTGAGGGAGCAATTTTTATTCAACGTCGGTCTGAGCCCCCAGGATCCTGTGAGTACTTCATCTTTTCCTTTATTTTCTTTTCTTCTGCCCTTCTTCTCTTTCTTTCTCTTTTTTCACTCTTCTTCCCTCTCTCTCTTTTTCTCCTCTTTTTCTTCTTTTGTCCTCTCTTTTTTTTTTTACCCCATTGTCGATTTCTGACTCTTGATTGATTGGTTTGCTTTTTTTTTTTTTTTTTTTAAGGAATGGATGCTTGCCAGGGCCTCAGGGCCCACAAAAGAAAGGGTGTCGCGACCTCCAGATCGGTGAAGAGGGCCAGGGCGGAGGAGTCGAGCTTGGTTGCACCTGTCCAGGTGGCTCCAACGATTGACATTTCCTCAAACGCTGAGCCAACGGCCCCCCGGACCTCCTCGAGGAGTCCACCGATCGGGGCCCCCGTTTCGAGGGTCCGCTCCACGGAGGCACCCGTAGCCGAGAGGGGGAAGAGAAGGAAGTCGGTGGCCCACAGGGTGAGTAGCCGCCGAACTACTACTGACGAGTCCCTTGGCTCCGAAGAGGGGTCGGAGAATCCCTTCAATGACAGGGACTTGATCAGGCGGTTGATCGACGGCTGCATTCTGCCCGAAGTCATCGAGAGGATCGACCACACCGATCCTGAGCAGTGGGTCTGGGACTCTTTAGGGTCCTTCCTTGAGGTAAGCAAATCTTCATTTACTTGGCTATTCGGCCCTTGTTTCGATCCCCTAGCCGCCCTTGCAGATTGGGCACCAACTCCTCGCCAATATCGAGGTGACGAACCGTGCGAGGAGAGACATCGTCCAGGTGGAGGAGCGCTGCCGGGCCGAGGTTGCTCACCTCAAAGAAAAGACGGCCGAAGTAGTCGCCCTCCAAGAGGCCCTGGAAAGAGAGAAACAAGCCCGGGAGGAGGAAAAGCAGACCTTGGAGGAGACGGCGAGGAAGGCGGAGGCCGAGGTCGCCAATTTGATTGAGCAGACTCCAGTCCTGGTCTCGGAGGCCAGGGCTCTTGCGGTAGAGGAGTTCAAGGCCTCCGCAGAGATGAGGGACCTGAACGTCCAATTCGGCCAGGAGGTGTTCATTAAGGGGTTCGAGCTCTGCCAGGAGAGGGTGGCCAGAAAATTTTTGGAGCTCGACCTTAACTTCCTGGGTGAGGAGTCCGAAGATGAGGCCGATCTCTCTCCTGCCATCACCACTGCAGCAGCCCCTCCTCCTGGAATGCCGAGCTCTCCAACTCCTGCCCCTGAGGTCTGAGACCTCCGACCTTGTAGTTTTAGTTTTCCGTAATTTTCCTTTACCTTCTTGTCTTCAAAAATTATCCAATCAATAAAGTTGAATTTTTTGTCGTGGGCGGCTTCTTCCTCCTTCTTTTCTTCTTTCTGCTTTTCCTTCTGTGATGAGACGTGTCTTGATACTTTTGTCTCCCAATGGTAGCGCCCTGCCAAAGTACTTCCCCTGCCCCTGGGGATCCCACTGAAGTCGACGATCCAGCGGCTGAAGAAGGAGGTTCTTCAGTTGACAAAGAGGTCAAAGAAGATGGAAGGCGAGCTTCGCAGATTGAGGGAGGGCCATTCTGAAGCCACCGCAGAGGCCACCCACTTTCGAAATCTCCACGTGAAGGGGATCATGGAGTATAGCCGGAGGAAGGCGGACTTCGCAAAGGAGCTTAAGGAATGCAAGAAGAGCGCCAGCGATCGAATTTGGGCTCAAGCTGCCAAGATCAGCGCTCTCAGGGTGGAACTGTCTGCTGCAAAGGAGAAGATCGGCCGGCTGGAAGGAAGTTCATCCCGGCTCTTGGCCCGGGCCGACGACGATCG
Source organism: Elaeis guineensis (assembly GCF_000442705.2). Classification (NCBI taxonomy): domain Eukaryota; kingdom Viridiplantae; phylum Streptophyta; class Magnoliopsida; order Arecales; family Arecaceae; genus Elaeis; species Elaeis guineensis. The sequence goes on from NC_025993.2 coordinate 131,794,906, forward strand.
GGAGTGGTCGAAGAGGGTCTCCGCCCTTTAGCAGTAGCTTCAAGATGCCGAGATGAGCTACGACATGCATCAGGCCAGTTGGCGCAGGCAGGTGGATGAATATAAAAGGAGACTCAGGGTGGCGACCGATGAAGTTGCCCATCTTCAGAGGCAGCTGGCTGACAGGGCTCAGCTTACTTCCGCTCGGGATTCTGATGAGCTCCAGTCCCTAAGAGGAACCGTTGAAGGAATTTCAGTCACCCTCGGGGAAAAGACGGCTGAGCTACAACAACTGAAGATCCAACTGGCATACGAGCAGCGGGCTGTCACGGACGTGGAGGCGGAATCTGAGGTCCTGAGAAAGAGGCATCGAGAGGTGGAGGCCGAAAGCCAGCGACTTCGTCGGGTGCTCCAGGACGCGCTGTTGAAAAAGGGAGAGCTAGAAGAAGAAGTTGAGAATCTGAGGCAGACCTGGATAGAGGGTGGAGTAGGTAATTCTAGATCGAAAGGAGCAGAGCTTCCCTAGGGCTCTTCTTGGCCTTCCGTCTTTTCATGTATACATTTTCCCTTTTGTTGTTTTGTCCCACTTTTGTCGCTTTGTTTTTCTTTCTTTGGCCTTCCGGGCTTCGTGGTGTATATTTCGCAAATGGAATGAAAAAGAAAAGGGAGTTTTGTGTTACCTCGTCTGCATATCATATTAAATTATCGCCCGTCAGACTTCTCTTGTCGTTCGACTTGTCCGACGTTGGCGTCGCTTGGAGGTGCCCGATCACCGATGCGATGGTTTGCTTTCCCTGGTGGTCCGAATTTTGTAGTACTTCGAAGGTACCGCTATCTTCTTGATTTGTGTCGAGAGCCTTCTTAGAGGTCGGGGGTGTTTGGTAGGAACTCCCCATCTTTGTTGAGATGAGGTTCCTTAGGTCTTTGGTGTGGTTCGTCCTTCATCTATTTTCATCGTAGCTCGTCGCTCTTCCTCTTTAATTTCCCTCCTCTTTTCAGAGTGAGGGCCCTCCCCTTGCTTCTTGCGGGGATGCATAGGAGTGTGGAGGTGCCGCTGGGGGGCCTTTTCCCTTCATCCGATCTTGTCAGACGGCCGAGTTTTGTCACCATCAGGATGAGGTTCTCCTCCCATTCCCAATGGGGTCGCGGGGGCACGTAAGGGCCATTGCCAGGGTCTCTCCCCCCAATCTGGTCTAAAAGAACCGGACCTTCGACTTTGCTCATGTCAGGACGAGGTTCTCCTCCTGTTTCTGACATGGCCATGGGGGCGCGTTAGGGCGTTGTAAGGCCTCTCCCCCCATCCGGTCTAAAAGAACCGGGCCTTCAACTTTGCTCATGTCAGGACGAGGTTCTCCTCCTATTCCTGATATGGCTGTGGGGGCACATTAGGGCGCTGTAAGGCCTCTCCCCCCATCCGATCTAAAAGAATCGGGCCTTTGACTTTGCTCATGCCAGGACGAGGTTCTCCTCCTATTCCTGACATGGTTGTGGGGGCACATTAGGACGTTGTAAGGCCTCTCCCCCCCTCCGGTCTAAAAGAACCGGGCCTTTGACTTTGCTCATGCCAGGACGAGGTTCTCCTCCTGTTCCTGACATGGCTGTGGGGGTACATTAGGGCATTGTAAGGCCTCTCCCCCCATCTGGTCTAAAAGAACCGGGCCTTTGACTTTGCTCATGCCAGGATGAGGTTCTCCTCCTGTTCCTGACATGGCTGTGGGGGGCGCATTAGGGCATTGTAAGGCCTCTCCCCCAATCCGATCTCAAGATAATCGAACTTTCATTTTAGGTATGTTAGGATGAGGTTTTCCTCCCATTCCTAACATAACTTTATTTTAGGCATTTGAAGAGGTTATACCCAGTCGTGACAAATCCATGCCAAATGGGAAGAGCGTGTTAAGTTGAAAGAAATTTAGATGCAAGGCGAAATCGTAGGCGATACATTTACAGGTTTCTCGAGTCCCATGGTTGTGGGAGGTCTGCTCCTCCTTGAGGCCCTCCAGTGATGGAGTCGATGGTCCCGATGGGAGGCCGATCTTCGGGCTGCTCCTCCCTTCTTGGCAGTTCAGGTTGCGGCAGGGCCCTTGGCCGATCTCCTCTACCCTCAGGCCGGCGTCGTATGAACCTGTCGAGTTGACCTCGCCGGATGAGCTCCTCAATCTCATCTCGGAGCTGGATGCATTCCTCCGTGTCATGGCCGTGATCGCGGTGGTAGAGACATAACTTGTTGGGGTTGTGCTTCCCGGGGTGTGTGCGCATCCTCTCCGGCCTAGGGAGCTGCTCCCTGACCTCCATCAGTACCTGGGTCTTCGAGGCATTGAGGGGGGCGTAGTTGCGAAACCTTCCCGGTGGAGAACCCCGTCGAACCCCGTGATCCGGACTCTTCTGCCTGCGCACCCGGGGTGGAGTATGGGCACGCTTGTGCCCAGGAGGGGATCGAGAATGCGGCCGAGCTTCTCTCGACCTTTTTTCGACCGCGGGCTTATTCGAGTCTCCCGCCTGCCGCTCTCTTGCGGTCTCCTCATCCTTCATTTTGAAGGCTTCTTCCGCTCGGACGTATCCTTCAGCCCGAGCCAACAAATCAGCAAAATCTCTGGGTACTTCTTCTCCAGGGAGAATAAAAGGTCATTCTTCTGAAGGCCGCCCTTCAGAGCAGCCATTGCGACTGATTGGTCCAAGTTTCGGACCTCCAGCGCCGCGACGTTGAAACGGTTGATGTAGGCCCGAATGGACTCTCCTTCCCTCTGCTTGATATTGATGAGGGACTCCGAACCCTTCCGGGGGCGCCGGCTGCTGACAAAATGGACCACAAATTGGTGGCTCATTTGATTGAAGGAAAAGATGGTATCTGATTTCAGAGCCGAGTACCAGTTTCTCGCCTCTCCCTTCAAGGTGGATGGGAAGGCCCGACATAGAATGGCGTCGGGAGCACCATGAAGTAGCATCATCATCCGAAAGGCTTCCAGATGATCAACCGGGTTCGAGGTCCCGTCGTAGCTTTCGAACTGGGGGAGTTTGAAGTTTGGCGGGATCGGTTCCTGCATGATCATTTGAGAGAAGGGAGGGTCAGTGCAAATATCCTCACCATAAGCGGGGGGAGCATGGTGGAGTTCTACGATCCGTCGGTTCATCTCTTGGAGTCTCCGATCTAGGAAATCCTTTCGACTTTGAGTCTCGAGGGTCCTCTGGCAGAACGGGGGCAGGGATCTTCCAGGGGTGGAGTCGTGGTTCGATTGAGGGCTCTCCATCCTCGGGTTCATTTTCTCAGGAAGGATGGGGTGGCTGGCCCAAGTGGCCCGCCCCACCGCCGGATTCTGATGTTCCAGCGACATCCTTTCCAGGCGCACTGATGCCTGCGGCTGCTGCTGCATAGCCTGCACAGCTTCTGTGAGGCCTCTGACCTGCTGTGCTAGCAGATCAAACTACTCCGCGCTGACCGCCGTCGCCGGAGGAGGAGGAGGAGGAGGTTGAGAAATAGGAGGGGAGGTCGGAGCCTGGGATCTGGCCGCGGAGGCCGTGGATCGTCGCATGGACGCCTTACGGGGGGGCATCGAGCAAAGACCAAGTGGAGGAAGGAGGAGAGGGCATCAGAAAAGATGCCCGGGGGCGGTCCCGTTGAGCGCTCCTTTAAGAACAAGGGTACCACGAAGACACAGGCCCTTCCTCTAGCGCCAATCCTGTTGGTACAAAAATTCGCTTGCGCCGGAGAAGCTGGAGTCGAGGGAGTCGCGATCATCGTCGGGACCTGCAAAAAAGTCTAAACCGGAGGTGGGGTTGCTCCGGCAAGACCCTCCGACGCTCAAGTCAGTTCTCTGCCTCAACAAGAATGGAGTGCTCGAATAAAAATTTTAACAGAGTTTTTAGGTAAAAATAAGAGCTTATGGAATAACGTATCTGGGGTCCCCCCTTTTTATAGGCGGAGGGTGCAACAGACTGATAGCGACGTTCACAACCGTCTGGTAGTGGGTTGCCCACAGTCAGAAGGAATTTGTTGCGAGGAGTAGTGGAGTGGACCCGTGGCCCTCACTGTAGCGTGCCACGTGGAGTCTGCCGTAGGGAGTGGAGCGACGTCCGTTGTCACGACTTGCCAGAGGATGGAAGAATCGCGCAGTATCTGTTACAGAAGATGGACCAGGATCGTGGGCATCATAGCGGTCTGCCAAAGAATAGTGGAGCAGTGCGGGATCCGTCGCAGGAAGTGGAGCAGGATCGTGGCGGTTGCTGCGTCGCACCAGGGAGTGCAGATCCGTCGTCGAAGTTCGCAGCGGTCGGAGTTGGTGACGGAGCCTGGCTCCCGTAGGAGTCTGGGCGGAGTCCTCCTTGCGGTTGAAGTCATGGGCGGAGCCCGGCTCCCGTAGGAGTCCGGGCGGAGTCCTCCTGTAATTAAAGTCAGGTGCGAAGTCTAGTTCCCGTAGCAGTCCGGACGGAGCTTACCAGCAGTTGAAGTTGGCGACGGAGCCCGACTCCCGTAGGAGTCCGGGCGGAGTCCTCCTTGTGGTTGAAGTTGTGGGCAGAGCCCGGCTCCGGTAGGATTCCGGGCGGAGTCCTCCTTGGGGTCGTGGATGGAGCTCGGCTCCTGTAGGAGTCCGGGCGAAGTTCTCCTGCAATTAAAGTCAGGTGCGAAGTCCAGCTCCCGTAGGAGTCCGGACGGAGCTTACCGGCAGTTGAAGTTGGCGACGGAGCCCGGCTCCTGTAGGAGTCCGGGCGGAGTCCTCCTTGCAGTTGAAATCATGGGCGGAGCTTGCTCCCGTAGGAGTCCGGACGGAGTCCTCCTGCAATTAAAGTCAGGTGTGAAGTCCGGCTCCCGTAGGAGTCCGGACGGAGCTTACCAGCAGTTGAAGTTGGCGACAGAGCCCGGCTCTCATAGGAGTCTGGGCGGAGTCCTCCTTGCGGTTGAAGTCGTGGGCGGAGCCCGGCTCCCGTAGGAGTCCGGGCGGAGTCCTCCTTGGAGTCGTGGATGGAGCTCGACTCCCGTAGGAGTCCGGGCAAAGTTCTCCTGCAATTAAAGTCAGGTGCGAAGTCCGGCTCCCGTAGGAGTCCGGACGGAGCTTATCGACAGTTGAAGTTGGCGACGGAGCCCGGCTCCCATAGGAGTCCGAGCAGAGTCCTCCTTGCGGTTGAAGTCGTGGGTGGAGCCCGGCTCCCGTAGGAGTCCGGGCGGAGTCCTCCTTGGAGTCACGGATGGAGCTCGGCTCCCGTAGGAGTCCGGGCGAAGTTCTCCTGCAATTAAAGTCAGGTGCGAAGTCTGGCTCCCATAGGAGTCCGGACGGAGCTTACCGACAGTTGAAGTTGGCGACGGAGCCCGACTCCCGTAGGAGTCCGGGCGGAGTCCTCCTTGCGGTTGAAGTCGTGGGCGGAGCCCGGCTCCCGTAGGAGTCCGGGCGGAGTCCTCCTTGGAGTCACGGACGGAGCTCAACTCCCGTAGGAGTCCGGGCGAAGTTCTCCTGCAATTAAAGTCAGGTGCGAAGTCCGGCTCCCGTAGGAGTCCGGACGAAGCTTACCGATAGTTGAAGTTGGCGATGGAGCCCGGCTCCCATAGGAGTCCGGGCGGAGTCTTCCTTGGAGTTGAAGTCATGGGCGGAGCCCGGCTCCCGTAGGAGTCCGGGCGGAGTCCCCCTTGGAGTCGTGGACGGAGCCCGCAAGGGTCAATCCCGCTGAGAACTTCGACTGTGGGTATTTTATACCCAACATGTATCATTATATCCATTAACTCAATAGATGATTCAAAGATATTTAACAATATAAATCTGAATGAAAACAAATCTAATTTATTAATTATAAGTCAATATTATAAAATATGCCCTAAGAAAGTATTACAAGTATCAGTCAATTTGGTTTTTAGGGCATGCATCTAACAATAAGCACATGCCTGCACGCGCTAGGCCCAACTGCATCCATGCATCTGCTGGGTTGCACCCATGGCCGACCTATTGGGAATAGTGTCCCAAAGCCAATCGTCAGTCTATTGACGGTTGTGCTATTTTTGTATTTGTACATGAATTATGAATTAATAAAAATTATTTTGATATTTTTCATCACAAAATATTTCATCTTCTAAGGAACTCCTATGTTGTGGTGAAGTCCTTAGGACTATTTAGACTCGACAAAGGAGGATTTATCGTTTAGTCCTTAAATCTATTCGCGATCAAATGATACGTTGTTACCAAGGATGATAATATTTATCAAGCATAGGTCGTTGTGTGCCATATAGGTTGGTTGTCCTCTTAACCAATGAGTGTGGAGATACTGGTATGGCATACAGGTAAGATGTAAGGGTACATCTGCACTGAACGTGACTGACTCTGGAGCTGTTTCTACTATCAAGATTTGCTCCGATGGAATATGGGTATAAATATCCCTCCGACATGAGACCGCCACGGTGACTTGCAAGCAACTCACTGCACTTAGGCACTGGACTACCTGAATTTTTAATTAGTGACGGAAGGCTACTGGGTGTAGTCAAGTACTTGACTTGTCGGTGTGTGTGTCAAGATGGGATTGACCACTCCAGTTTAGGATCTGTGTACAGTCATGTTTCAATTTAGCAAAATCTTGGCCAGGGTAGTCCTTATGAGGAGTCACAGGACTGTTTGAGTTGAGCACGATTCGGATGATCTGATCAGGGTTGACAGTTTAACCCTGAGTCATTCTAAACACAGGGGTCAAAAGGATGAATTATATAGTAACCATATTCATGTAAGTTCTGAGTGTTGCGATTGCGACTCTTTGACCTATCTGGATATCGGGTACCATTGCTAGATGGTCACTTCGATTAGTACAGGAATTGGTTCCTGTGCACCGGCTTAGGTTCGAACCTGTGGGGTCACACACATTAGAGGTTCCTATATGATCTGATGGCTGATGTAGAATCCTACATGTTTGGGACTCGATGATCGAGAATCAGGATTCTCTGATCACGAGTTCCACACATTATGGGTATCGGGGTCAAGAGTCCCACTGGTTGGGACTTTTCGATCAAGGTTACATATCGATGAATTCTGATGCCCGATTACCCATCGAATTTGGACTCAGTATTTATGAGAGGTTTTATTAGTGATTTGATCACTAATTAACTCAATTTGATTGAGTAATTATTTTTGGATCAAGTCCAATTGAATTGGATTCAGTTGGGTTTGACTCGATTAGGTTAAGAGTTGACCTAATCATCGAGATGGTTTGGTCCCTGATTTGATCAGGGGTTGGACTTAGTCAATTTCTGATTTGATTAGGATTTTATTGAGCTTAATTAAGCCTAATTAAGTTGGATTTAAATTAGTCTAATTGGACCTAACTTATTTGGTTCATTTAGGTTGGTTTAAATAATTAAACCACTTTGACCCAATCTCCATGCACTACCTCACTTCCATTGCACCCATTTGAATTCATGAGAAGAAACTTCTCATAAATTTTTTTCTCACGCCAAGCCCTCTCCACGCCCCACTTTAATATGCCATATGAATGGATAAGGATGATTGGTTGGCCATTCAAATTCAAAATAAAGTTTGAATTTGAATGGGCAATCAATCTTTGCGCCTTATCCCTTTTTTACGTCCTACTTATTACATGAGAAAAGATTTCTCATAAATCACTCCATGCACAATTTAAGCCACACCTCATGCCTTTAGTGGATAAGGGATGAGTTGGTATCCATTTGAATTCAAAATTTGATTTGAATTCAAATATGCAATTACTCATCTTTATCCTTTCTTTTGGATAAGATGTTTGATGTTGTTATAAAAGGAGGAGAAGAGTGGGGCGTGCAAGAAAAAATTTTTTGGAGAAAAATTTTGGGGTGTGAGAAGTCTTGTGCATGAGAAAAAAGTCCATATCCTTCCAAGAGAAAAAGAAAGAAAAGAAAGAAAAGAAAGAAAAGTGGATGCAAGGTTTTCGATGAGTTCCCTAGACTTTTAGCCTGGGGTTCGGAAGTGAGAAAGTGAGCTACGAGTGTCGTGAGCCTACAAAATCTTAGAGAGATCTTCAACATCCTCTCAAGCATGTCTGTTGATAATTCAAAGCATCCGAAGAATCGACAGACATCGATCGAAGGAGTTCGATCAGCATCCACCATCAAAAAGGCTCTACAACGAGCTAGCACTCGTGAGGAGTCGATCAGACCGAGAGCTTCATGTGGATGATCCACAGAGGCCAGACATGCTGTGTGACTATGTCACGATGATCAGACTCTCTCGATGGTGATCAGATTGTGGCAATCTACTACCCGCACAAAGGTATTGTATTCTGAACACATTACAGTAAAGTGTTTACTATTCAAATTTGAATTTCAAATTTAAATGAATGCATGCTATATATCATATTTAGATCCTAGTGTAGGATAAATTCATATTAATTAGTTAGATTAATTAATATTTTTCCACTGTAAAATCATAATTTTGAAAAAGTTTTAAAATTACCATTTTACCCCTGCACTGAATTTTCCCCACACGGCCCGTGTGCGCCCACGCTGGGCCACGCATGCCTGGGCCATGCACCTGTGCATGGCTGGCCCACATGTTCGTGTGCACTTGGGCCGAGCCCATGTGCTGGGCCGCGCGCTGCTTGTGAGGCACGCTTGTGGGTCACGGCTTGCTGCTAGCCAGTCCCTCCTACAGACAGTTCTTTTTGGGCTTCCTCTTGCTGTGGTTTCACCTGCGAGTTGCTTGTGGGTCAAATTCGAGATAACTTTCTCAACACAAAGTAGATAAAGCCAAGGTGGATTTAGTTGCAAATCTACCACCACCTAAATCAATCAAGAAAATTCACTTATTCCTTAGACATGCTGGCTTTTATAGGAGATTTATCAAAAATTTCAGCAAAGTGGCTTGACCATTGTCTTGCTTGTTAGCCAAGGAAGTCAAGTTTGACTTCACATCTAAATGTCTTGAATCCTTTGAATTTTTGAAGGAGTTAACTTCAGCCCTAATTATTCACCCACTTGTTTGGACTTAACCTTTCAAGCTCATGTGCGATGCAGCTGATTATGCCATAGGAGCTGTCCTAGGTCAAAAAATTGATAAGCTACCTTGAGTGATCTACTATGCTAGTAGGACCTTAAATGATGCACGGCTTAACTACTCGACCACAGAGAAGAAATTTTTAGCTATGATATTTGCATTCAAAAAATTTAGGTCCTATTTTGTGGGGTTTTATGTGATTATCTACACTCACTCAGCCATTAGGCATCTTCTTTCAAAGAAAGATGCCAACGCACACTTAATCTAATGGATCTTACTCTTACAAGAATTCGATCTAGAGATTAGGGACAAGAAAGGTACTAAAAATGTAGTGGCTGATCACCTATCTTATCTAGTTATTGCACCAACTAAGGAAACACCAGTCAATAAGTCCTTTCCTGATGAACAACTTATGTCAGTAACCATAGAGCTATGGTACACTGGCATAGTTAATTACCTGTTCATTGATAAGATTCCCACGCACTAGACTACTCAGGACAAGAATAAATTTTTCTCCCAAATGAAGTACTTCATTTGGGATGATCCATATCTATTTAAACAATATCCTGACTAGATCATAAGAAGATGCATCCTGGATCAGGATGTAAGGAGCATATTATCCTTTGGCCATGACTAAGCTTGTGGTGGTCATTTTGGGGCTAAAAAGATAGCAGCAAAAGTGCTCCAATGTGGATTCTATTGGCCTTACCTTTTAAAGATTCCGATGAATACTATAAAAGTTGCATTAGGTGCCAACAAATAGGCTGGATCACTAAGAAAGATATAATGCCTATGAATCCAATCTTAATTATGAAAATTTTTGATGTCCAGGGAATAGACTTCATGGGACCATTTTCAAAATCTTTTGAAAATGAATACATTTTAGTAGCCATAGACTACGTATCCAAGTGGGTAGAGGCCGTGCCATGCAAGGCCAAGGATAGTAGGATTATTATCAAATTCTTTAAAGAAAACATCCTCTCCCAGTTTGGCACCCCAAGAGCTATCATCAGTGATCGTGGAATATACTTCTACAACCGATCCTTTGCATCACAGATGAAAAAGTATAACATCACCCATAAGCTGGCCACACTCTATCACCCATAGATGAGTGGGCAAGTTGAGGTTTCTAACCTCCAAATCAAGCTGATCTTAGAGAAGACCATAAGAACCAACAAGAAAGACTGGTCCTTGAAGTTAGTGGATGCACTTTGGGCATATCGCATAGCTTTCAAGACCAACTTAGGAATATCTCCGAATAGGCTTGTATTTGATAAGGCATGTCACTTGCTAGTAGAACTAGAACACTAGGTGATGTGGGCTATAAAAAAATTGAACATGGGCTTGAATGCGGCTGGAGGTTAGAGGAAATTACTATTGGATTTGTGCACTAGATGCCAATTGTTAACTGACACATTATATAATTTCAGAACTTAAATTTATACTTATAATCTTTTTATTATCAATAAAAAATTTTTTATTCTAATCATATTTATGTATCCATCATTTATCATAAAAATTAATAAAGATGATTTTTGTATATTCTTAAAGTGTTAAGAATTTGAGACATACATTAATTAGTGGTTAATTTCTAAATGCTCTCGATCAAAAGATCATTACGGAGGATAGTGATCAATCCATTTAAGATCATTGCATGGTTTACCTCTTTTGTAGGCAGATGAGACTCAGGTTTATGGTATAGAGACACTGGGGTAAAGGTATGGATGGTTGTTAGAGAATAACTTATACTGAGCGTGACCAATATGAGAACTACGTGGATGTCTACTCACTCATCAGTGATCTTCTCAATACTGTAGTGATATGAGTGATCCTTTGACCTATGATATCATTGGCTATTCACTGTGAGGCTACTGAGTTTGACTGTATGTTCTTTTGGTCTCTAGCCATTCGGATCCTTGTTGCATATGTCGACTTTAGTAGGTTCAGGTTCGCTGTTTGGAGTAGGATGCACCTAGAAAAAAATTATCGATCTTGATAGAAAAAGAGAAGTCCTATACCATTTGCGAGATTGAGTTTGGAAAGTTTTTGGTCAAAGCAAGTGTGAATACTGGAAAAGAGTTTTCATGAGGTTCACGAATGAACTCGAGTCGAGCCAATCTAGCATATGACTGACGATGAGATCTGACAAACTCTCCATGAACTCTGTCAAGTCGGGACTCACGATAGAAGGACTGAATCATACGATAACTATACCTAAGAGTTCATACTTTCATTCTACTGGATTGCCACTATATACTGTTAGGTGTCACTGGTAGATTGTGTGATTGATCGAACGTCATCTTGATGATCGATGACTCTCGAAGGATAGAATTAGAAATGTTCTAATCCATCAAAAAGAGTTTCGATGATATCGAGATGGAGATCACAATATATCTTACTACCAGATAAAAATATTTTTAAAATATTTTAATCATTATTTTAGATTTGGTTTTATATATATTTGATATATATAAATTTATTTTTAGATTTGAAATTTGATGTATATATGATGCATATTTAATTTAGATCTGAAACTACATATATTTGATATATGACATTAGGTTTAGATCTAAAATAGTTTCAAGATCATAAGCCACTAAATGCATATAATGAAACATAATCTAAAAATTATTTTTAGATCTAAAATTATATTATTGTATGTGGGTATGGGTTGAACAAATTAGGTCTAAGTGATCAAACTACAATTAGGATCTAATTGATTAGATCAAGCTAGAACTTATTTTCGATTTTGAATAGTTGATTGAACCTAATTAATGGTTGATTAAGATTAGATCAAAGAGGCTCAAAGTCGAGTTTAGTTGTAATTGATCACATCGATTCATATTTTGATATGAGTTGATTGACTCAAGATCAAATTTGGCTTAGTAGTTCGGGCCCGTTTCAATAGGTTAACTTAATCGATTCTAATTGATCAATTTGATGTCTAAGATAAGTATTTAGATAGTGGTTATTTAATTAATTCCATTGTTTGATCTAACCAATTTTGATTGGTGTCGAAGGAAAGCAACGAGGGGACCTCCATATATCTTAACTTATCTGGTCATCTTGAGAGATTCAGTTTCATGTTAGGTTACTTGTGGACTCAAGTTCATCCATACCGACTAGACTGGTTAGATATATTGATGTGCTGACCTGAATTTAATCATTCAGATATCAGATCTGCTAATTTAGAAGAGATCTAAAATCAAATCTCCTCATTAAATATTAAGTCTAGAGATCTTCCATCATTATAGAGATATGGGTACCTTCTTGATGTTGATCATTCTCGACTGGTTACAGTAATTCGGTTACATCAGAAAGGTACAATCACTCTATTGATATTTGATGTCCTGGGGTAGAGATAGGGTTGGGCCCAATAATTGTTAGGTGAGTGTCTCAATGACGGCTTTGCACTCACTGCTGAATAATGGGTCTGACTTAATTAAGAAATATGCCAATAACTGTTAGATGAGGTTACAGGACTTAAAGACCAAGCCCACTACATCTTGCTTATTGAAGTAATGGATAAAGTGTTATCCACTCATTGGTCTGTGCTCACCAATAACTATTAGATGAGGTGTATATAGATTAATAGGACTATAATATCCACTTGAAATCGATCACGTATAAGTTTTCATTTCTCCATTCGAGGAGTGTGGGAGATTCGAGAAAATAGTGGGAACCTTTGTTTGTTTTTAAAGTTCTTAGAACAAACAATCTCATAAGCATAAATATCTAACTAGAAACTGTTCTCTCTATAGATAACCATATCGAGTACCAACCCTTTGTCCCGAATCTTTGATACCAATAGGTTGACCGACATCAATTACAAAGATTGACTCTAAAATTTGAGAATTATTCTCAGCTCCGAAAAACTCACCTATGTCCTAGACCAAGAAGTACCTGTGTTACCTGCTCATCCATCCCCTGATCAATGAGCTGCACTTGAGAAGTGGATGGATGAAGATAACAAAGCAAAGTGTTATATCTTAGCATCCATGTCCAATGATCTTCAGCAACAGCATAAAGATATGAGGACTGCATGTTGGGAATTGTGTCCTAAAGCCAATCATTTGACGATTGTGCTAATTATAAATATATATAAATTGATAAATAATAAAAGTTATTTAATATTTTTTATCATAAGATTACATCTTCTAATAAACTCTGTGTTGTGATGAAGTCCTTAGGACTACTTTGATCGATAAAGGAGGATTTATTGTAGTCTTTAAATTGATTCGCGACCAAACGATACGCTATTACTAGGATGATAGCGATATCAAGTGTAGGTCGTTGTGTGCCAAATGCATTGGTTGTCCTTGTAACCAAATGGTATGGAGATACTCGTATGGCATGCAGGGGAGATGTACAAGTACATCATCACTGAATGTGATCAACTGCAGAGCACTCTGCGGTCAAGGGTAGCTCATGAAGGGTATGGGTATAAGTGTCTCTTTGATCTGAGATCACCATGGTGACTTACAAGTAACTCACTGTACTTTAGTTTTAGACTAACTGAGTTTTTAATTCAGTGATGGAAGATTTCTAGATGCAATCAAGTACTTATCAAGTCGGTACGTGAGTCAAGATGGGATTGACCCATCCAAATTAGTAGGAGATATGCATTAGTGTATTTCAATTTAGCAAAATCTGATCTCGGATAATCCATGTGATGAATTTGAAAAAAATTAAAATATAATATGGATGACTTATCTAGGATTGATAGTTAAATCCTAGATCATCCTCGAGTATTAGGATCAAAAGGATGAATTATACGATAACCATACGCCAATAAGTTTTTGAATGTTGCTTTGCCATTATTGGACCTATCTGGACGTCGGGTCATCATTGCTAGATGGTTACATTGATTGGTTCAGAAAGTTATTCCTGTGCTATCGAATTAAATTCAAACCTATGGGGTCACACTCAAAAGAAGTTTCTGACTGATCATGTGGCTGATCAATGATTGAAAATTATTCAAGGGCTTAATCGTCAATTAATTGATGATTAACCTTATGCAAAAGTTATAATAAATTAATTCATCAAGTGTTAGTAAATTAATAAGAATTATTAATAATTAAATTACTGATTAGCTCAATTTGATTGAGCAAAGAGAATTAAATAAAATCTAATAGAGTTAGATTTCATTAGGTTTGACCCGATTAGGTTATGAGATGACTTAATCACTAAGGAAGAATTATCCCTGATTTGATTAAGACTTTGGTTCAATCAATTTTTAATTTAATTAAAATTTGATTAAAAATTTATGAACCTAATTAGATTGAATTTTACATATTTTATTTGGGCTAAACCAGATGTGATTTAGTTTGAATTCAAATAAAGAAACTTAGTCCTTATTGAAATAGGACTCTTCTCTCTGTACCAATCCAGATTACATGTCATATATCTCTATGCACAAAAGTATTTTATATGAGATTTTTTCACACTAAAGATTCCTTTCCCTTATCTATCTTACAACCAAATTTGATTTAGTTTTGATAAAAGAAAGGTTCTAAAATTAGATTTCAAAATATTCCTTATCAGGAGAATATGTTCTCATCTAGATCAACCTCTCCATGCCAATAAATTTTTTTCTCCTTATATGTGTAACATTTTGAGAAGCTTTTTTGTGAAAGATTAGTTGAATAATTTATTATCATAAAAAAATATGGGAAGAGGCATCCCATATTTTTTTGGTATGTTTTGAGACATAGAATTGTGAAGGGAAGTAGAATCCTGTAAGAGTCAAGGATCATTAGGACTCTTCACCCTGCCTCCTTACATGCCTATAAAAGAGGCTTTTGTCATTACTTTTGTGTGTATAAGATACCAGAAGAGAGATCTTCATGTGAAGGAAGTTTGTGTATGGTTAATGGTGTGAAAAATAGAGAGGAGGGTCCTCTCTCTTGGGTGTGCGCAAAAATCTGAATTTCAGGTTTTTGATTCTAAGGGTTTGGGAAGAGAGAATAAATTAGAAAAAAATTATTTTCTTCTTTATCTTTCTTTTACCTCTTCATCTCCTCTAAAAATTCATCTTTAATTTTTAAAAATATTTTAGAGATTTGAAGAAAAGATCCAGATCAGTTAAGAAGAAGGTCTTCATGCGAGCTAGCACTCTCGAAAAGATCGATCAGATTGGGGCTTCAAGTGAATTTTTCGTAGAGACTGGATATGTGTGTGGCTGTGAGTAACCAGCAAAGATTCTCTCTACCATATCTCTCAGCAGTGGTGATCGTCGACCCGACTCAAGTATCAAGTTTTGATATCAGATTAGAAGTAGATGTGATCTACTGCTCACATGCATGCATGCTGATTTTATCTTCAGTATTTTTTAGATTTTATATGCAACATAACATGTCATAAATCTTAAAGTAGGTTGATTTGATGATTAGATTATATACATGTTATATTAATTTGATTAATTTAATTATCTTTCGTTGTAATTTTTTTGAAAAAAATTCGAAATACATGTATGAAATCACCTACGCATCCCAACAGTGGTATCAGAGCCTAGGTTCTATATGACATGATTTATGTGTATATTAAATATAAAATTTAATTTTATTTATATCTAATATATGATATTTTGATCTAAATTTAATTAATGATGGATCACAAAAACTGACATAAGGTTGTCCTGCTGTAGGGTTTACCTCTTACAGTGAAAATGTTGTCTTAGTTTGTGTTGATCGTTGATAAAATCTGATTTTATATTATGCATGTAATGTTTATGATCTAATTTAGATATAATCTAAGATTGTAATCAGATTTGATGTAATTTAGATTAGATCTAAATTCATGCATATATGATATGTGATTAGATTAGATGATCCAATTAGCAAGTACTTGGATTGGATTGATTACCAGGCCGTTCGGTCATAGGAGCAAGAAAGATTTAGAGGCCCTCTCTTTTCATTCGATGGGGTACTCTTATGACGTGTAGAAGCGCTATGTGATTAGATCCTATGAAGAAGAATGAGAAAGAAAAAACTTATTTTTCTACAAAATCCTAGTTCTTGAAATCCTAGATTTATTGTATGTGATACAAAGTTGTATGAAATGTAAGATATCTAATCTATATGATTAAAATTATTTTAATCATGACAAAATAAAATCTCAAATCATAAAAAATTTAGATATGATCTAAAAATATTATGATTGATTTTATTTTAGTGTTATGCAAGAATTTATGGATTTGAAACTCCTTGAATCGTGCTCGCACAATTACTAAGTCGATCCAGTCTTCTTGTATAGCCGGCTCAATAGTGATTGAGTCGATCCAATTTTAGAAAAAAAATTTTTGCATAAAATTTATTATAAATTATTTATAAAATAAAAGGATGAAATTATTTCAAACCATAATCTTAACCATATTGATGAAAAACTTAATTAAGAATTAAGTGTTGAGTTAATTAGATCTAAAATTATGAATTAAAGATCTAATGTCATTCGCATAAAATATGAGGGTATGGGTTAGCTCAAATCAGATCCTCTTAATTGGGTTAGACCTAAGGTTAGAATCAAAGAGTTAATAGACTAACTAGAGAAATTGATTAAATCTAATCAAATATTAAATTAGATTAAATCAAAATTTTTCTAGAATCAATATAATAGTTATAGATGGTCAAGTCCATATCTTTGATTAGATCAAATAGATCTTAATTATGGCTCAGTGGTTGAACCCAAATCATTAGGTTGGTCTAATCAAAACTAATTAACTAATTGGTGTCTAAGGTAAGTTTGACATTTTGACCGGTGGTTTTTAATTGGGAGTGGCTTACCTGACCATTTCGATGGTGTCTGAGGTAAGCTTAGCAGACCCTCCCATTGATCTTACTTACCTAACCAATTTGATGAATTATGTCTTGATTAGACTGCTAAATGATTCGAGTTGACCCATACCATTAAGGTTGATCAGTGTGATTGATCTAGGTGCCATTTCAACTAGTATGAACCTGATCCAATTCAATGACTTAGTGAAGTCAGTGGGAGGATTGTGGTTTACTGATTGATCTCTTCTCATCTCTTCTCTAAATTGATTAAATATTTTAAATTATTAGGTCCATAAAATGAGCTAGTTATGGGGATAACTAGATCATAGCCTCCTATTAAGGTGAATGATAATGGGTCCATTATTTTTGATTGACATTGTAGGTGCCATCCGTCTATTGTTCTCTCTGAATGATGGAATTATCATTCATCATATGATGACTTTATTGTACTATCTGATGATGGTTGGATTGATCAAGCCATCCTCAGACTTGATCATTCATTAGTTAGAAATACTGAGTAGATTCATGTTAATGATTTGACCTAACCAAAACTTTTAGTGGAGGCCCATCACCTAATGAAATGAAATCTGGGGCAAAATTAATTACTAAAAATTATTTGAAGAAATAATTGGTTGAGAACCTACCCATAGATGCATATGGATTGACCAAGCCATCCTTGAGCTTGTATGTAGTCTGTGTAGATTTTAATACCGGCTAAAGAATGAAGGTCATTCCTCAGATTAGAGATAAGGACTACCAATTCGACTAAAATAGTGAGAGAATCTTTAGACTAAAGTTCAAGTCTTTAGGCTTAATCAATTCATAAACATAGAGGTCTTATGTTTTTCTTTCAATTAGCTAGATCATGTGTTTTCCTTTCAGTTATGGCTAGATGTCCGTTGCTTCATTCACTGTTTGATAGTGACTGATTTATAGGATCCAACTTCGATAATTGGTATCAAAAGTTACAAATAGTTTTAGAGCATGAATGGATTCTAAATATGATTATAGATCCAGCACCTGAAGTTTTCACATCCAACATATGTGATGCGATCAAAGGCTCTTATCAGAAGTGGCCACATAATCAAATCACCATGTGGTATTTTTGAGAGTAATGAAAAATATGAATGTAGTTGTAAATTCGATGATGCTCAGTGGGAGAAAATTTTTCAAATATTGAAGGAGTTCTTTCGCACCTTTGAAGATGTATCTTTAGTGGGGTAATAAATTTTTGAGAAAAAAAAGAAAAAAAAAGTACAAAAGAGTCATGCTTGGGCTAATAAGCTCGAACTGACAAAAGAGTCTAAGATTAACCTAGTCTAACAGAGTCTCTTGATCCAAACAGCCAAAGAAAGAGAAATCAGCAAAGGATTACTGGACAAGGTACTTATATGATGACACCTTATGATTTCTCTATCCGTGACACTACTACCTGGGTATTGGATATTAGAAGTCTATGAAAATTGTTAAAATGACTTCAGGATAGTTGAAAGATTGAAAACAGCAAGAACTTCCTGAACATTGGAGTTGGAAGTTATGTTCCAATCTTGATTTTAGGAATCGTCGAGCTTATTTTCAATTCTAAGAATATTGTTTTAGTGATTGTCACTATTATCTAATGATTTTATGATATCATTATGAATGATGTCAAAATTATGTGGACAACTGAGAAATGATATTTATGAATAGTCACAGTCTGTTAGTGTATTGTACACAATCAAACAAACTCCCTAAAATAGATAATGTCATAGATATCTACCTTTGATAATTTAGGCTCGATCATATAAATAAGAATAGGATCAACAGACGATAATTCTTAAGGTCAATGATTGTGAATCATTGTCAACCTATCAATCCTATCTCCTTAGTAAGATGATTAAGTCACTTTTTGCTGGAAAAGATGAACGAGCCAATGATGTTTTGAATCTCATACATACTGATGTATTGGATCTACAAACATATTTGCCATAAATTTAGATTATTTGAAATATTTAAATAATTTTATTATAAGATGGAGAAACAAACTGGAAAGAGCATTAAAACTCTTCGGTCAGATCAAAGAGGAGAATGCCCTTTCAGTAAGTTTTTTGACATATCTAGAAGAGAATAGAATTTTTTCTTATTGAAATCGATATTGTTAGACATAGTTCGATCCATGATGGGATTTATAAGTCTACCAGTCTCCTTTTAGGGTTATGCTTTTAAGACTACTTGTTATGTTCTGAACTGGATTCTAAATTAATCAATTACAAAGACTCTATATGAGATATGGACTAGGCATAAGCCGATACTTTCTTACCTTGGGATTTGAAAGTATTTATTTTATGTTAAGCATTTGCAGATAGATTACCTTGGATCTTGGTCCTATATATATTATTTTGTAAGATAACCCCAAAGGATCTAGGGGATATAACTTTTACCATGCTAAAGAATAAGAGTTGTTCAGTATTCCTTTCAGAAAAAGGAGTACCTTGATGAAGGTACTAATATGTTTAATGTGAAACTTATGAAGTTTGACAGGTAGAAGAACCGACACAATCTAGTAAATCTATAGAAACGGATTTGATCAGATCAAACTCAGAACCTATTGTAGAGGTACTATTAAGGAGATTTGGTAGAGTACCACATCCGTCAGATAGATACTTCGGTATCTAGATTTCGAAATGTGATCCTGTAGAACTCGATGAGAACAATAAAGATTTGATCACCTACATGGATGCCATGCAAATGTTCAACTTTGATTAATAGCTTGGAGCCGTAGGTCCAAAATGGAGTCCATGAAGGTCAATGGTGTATGGACACTCATTGATCCACTTGAAGGGGTAAAACCTATAGAGTATAAGTGGATCTCCAATAGGATTAGAGTAGCACAGGCGAGAAGGTGGAGACCTACAAAACTCATCTAGTTACCTAAGAATATTGTCAACATTATGGTATTGACCATAACGAGATATTTTCTCTTGTGGTAATGCTAAATATTTCAGAATTAGAACATGCATTTTGATAAGTGATCAAAATGCATGGCTTCATTGAGAATGATGAACCCTGCAAATATAAATGGGTTAATAGTTTTATGAGTGTAATTCTTATCTTGTATGTGAATGAAATTTTTTTAATCAAAAATAATATTCTTTACATTACAGAGAATAAATGTTTCGCTATTATCATAGTTTTCCATAAAGGACTTAGGAAAAGCATCTCTCATCTTAGAGATGAAGATCTATAGAGATAGATCTAAGAGGCTGCTTAAATCTTTTTGGTCCAACATACATAGAGTGTTTATGAGTAAAATTTATTATATCATGAACATCATGTATGGGATCAGATATGGTATACTCACTAGGGTAGTGAGTGGATGCTTGCAAGATCTGGATGAGAATCACTAGACGGTTATCTTTAAGTATTTGAAAAGTACTAAGGATTGGTGACTCGATTATGGAGAATCTAACTTAAAACTTATGGAGCATGACTCCATTTTTAGTTGGACATAATAATAGCAAGAATGTGTCAGAATACATCTTACCTTAAATAATGGAGCAATCTGCTGGAAAGGTTCCAAGCAGAAAAATATAGCCAAATTCAAATTGTGAGGCAGAATGTATTACAGCATTCGATGCCTATGTGATTATACAGGTTCACTGGCAAGCTAGGAGTGGCACCCTTCGATGATGGTCCTGCTGTGTTGTATATGTTGGGAATAGTGTCCCAAAGCCAATCATCAGCCTGTTGACGGTTGTGCTCATTTTTATATTTGTACATGAATTATGAATTAATAAAATTTATTTTGATATTTTTCATCACAAAATGTTCATCTTCTAATGAACTCCTATGTTGTGATGAAGTCCTTAGGACTATTTAGACTCGACAAAGGAGGATTTATCGTTTAGTCCTTAAATCTATTCGCGATCAAATGATACGTTGTTACCAAGGGTGATAATGTTTATCAAGCATAGGTCGTTGTATGCCATATAGGTTGGTTGTCCTCTTAACCAATGAATGTGAAGACACTGGTATGGCATACAGATGAGATGTAAGGGTACATTTGCACTGAACGTGACTGACTTCGGAGCTATTTCTATCGTCAAGATTTGCTCCGATGGAATATAGGTATAAATATCCCTCCGACCTGAGACCGTCACGGTGACTTGCAAGCAACTCATTGCACTTAGGCACTGGACTATCTGAATTTTTAATTCAGTGACGGAAGGCTGCTGGGTGTAGTCAAGTTCTTGACTTGTCGGTGCGTGTGTCAAGATGGGATTGACCACTCCAGTTTAGGAGCTGTGTATAGTCATATTTCAATTTAGCAAAATCTTGGCCAGGATAGCCCTTGTGAGGAGTCACAGGACTGTTTGAGTTGAGCATGATTCGGATGATCTGATCAGGGTTGACAGTTTAACCCTGAGTCATCTTAAACACAAGGGTCAAAAGGATAAATTATATAGTAACCATATTCATGTAGGTTCTGAGTGTTGCGATTGCGACTCTTCGACCTATCCGAACGTCGGGTACCATTACTAGATGGTCACTTTGATTAGTACAGGAATTGGTTCCTGTGCTATCGGCTTAGGTTCGAACCTGCGGGGTCACACACATTAGAGGTTCCTATCTGATCTGATGGCTGATATAGAATCCTACACATTTGAGACTCAGTGATCGAGAATCAGGATTCTCTGATCACAAGTTCCACACATTATGGGTACTGGGGTCAAGAGTCCCACTGGTTGGGACTTTTTGATCAGGGTTACATATCGATGAATTCTGATGCTCGATTGCCCATCAGATTTGGACTCAGTATTTATGAGAGGTTGAATTAGTGATTTGATTACTAATTAACTCAATTTGATTGAGTAATTATTTTTGGATCAAGTCCAATTGAATTGGATTCAGTTGGGTTTGACCCGATTAGGTTAAGAGTTGACCTAATCATCAAGATGGTTTGGTCTCTGATTTGATCAGGGGTTGGACTTAGTCAATTTTTGATTTGATTAGAATTTTATTGAGCCTAATTAAGCCTAATTAAGTTGGATTTAAATTAGTCTAATTGGACCTAACTTATTTGGTTCAATTAGGTTGGTTTAAATAATTAAACCACCTTGACCCAATCTCCATGCGCCACCTCACTTCCATTGCACCCATTTGAATTCATGAGAAGGAACTTCTCATGAATTTTTTCCTTACGCCAAGCCCTCTCCATGCCCCACTTTAATGTGCCATATGAATGGATAAGGATGATTGGTTGGCCATTCAAATTCAAAATAAAGTTTGAATTTGAATGGGCAATCAATCTTTGCGCCTTATCCTTTTTTTTACGTCCCATTTATTACATGAGAAAAAGATTTCTCATGAAATCACTCCATGCATAATTTAAGCCATGCCTCATGCCTTTAGTGGATAAGGGATGAGTTGGTGTCCATTTGAATTCAAAATTTGATTTGAATTCAAATGTGTAATTACTCATCTTTATCCTTTCTTTTGGATAAGATGTTTGACGTTGTTATAAAAGGAGGAGAAGAGTGGGGCGTGTAAGAAGAAGATTTTTGAAAAAAAATTTTAGGGCGTGAGAAGTCTTGTGCATGAGAAGGAAGTCCATATCCTTCCAAGAGAAAAAGAAAGAAAAGAAAGAAAAGTAGGTGCAAGGTTTCTGGTGAGTTTCCTAAAGTTTTAGCCTGAGGTTCGGGAAGTGAGAAAGTGAGCTACGAGTGTTGTGAGCCCACAAAATCTTAAGAAGATCTTCAACATCCTCTCAAGCACATCTGTTGATGATCTGGAGCATCCAAAGAATCGACAGACATCGATCGAAGGAGTTCGATCAGCATCGACCGTCAAAAGGGCTCTACAACGAGCTAGCACTCGTGAGGAGTCGATCAGACCGGAAGCTTCGTGTGGATGATTCGTAGAGGCTAGACATATTGTGTAGCTATGTTGCAACGATCAGACTCTTCCGACGGTGATCAGATTGTGGTGATTTACTACCCACATAAAGGTATTATGTTCTGAACACATTACAATAAAGTATTTATTATTCAAATTCAAATTTCAAATTTAAATGCATGCATGCTATATATCATATTTAGATCCTAGTATAGGATAAATTTATATTAATTAATTAGATTAATTAATATTTTTTCACTATAAAATCATGATTTTAAAAAAAATTTAAAATTATCATTTTACCCCTGCACTGAATTTTTCCACAAATGGTATCAGAGTGGGTTCTTAGATATGATATATATATTTGCATGCGTAGATTAAGTTGTAATCTAAAAGTTTTAATTTAAAATTTAAAATTCAAAATTTGAAATTTGAAATTTGAATGTTGTTCGAAATTCAAAATTCAAAAAAATTTGAAATTTAAAATTTGAAATTTGAATTTGAAATTTGAAATTTAGGTGAAATTTTAAATTTGAAATTCAAAATTTAAAAATTTGAAATTCAAAAATTTGAAATTTAAAATTTGAAATTTGTTTGAAATTTGAAATTCAAAATTTAAAATTTAAAATTTGAAATTTAAATTTTAAAATTGATATATTTAGATATACTTGATCCAAGTAGCAAGTAATCGAATTGGGTTGGTTGCCATGGCCGTCCGGTCATAGGAGAAAAGTAGGGTTTAAAGGCCCTCTCCTCCCATTCGATGGGGTCTCCTATGGCGGTAGGGGTGCCACTACAATTATATCCCATGCAGATGAAGCAGCGAAAAGAATTAATTATAAAGATTCAATTATAAAATTTATCATGAATGTGTTAGATTAGATCTAAAAGAATATTCATGATTTATTTTGATTGAGTTATTTTTTGTTATATAATTAGCAATAGGATTACTATTTATGAAATGTGCTGATCTATTTGTGAAATGAGTCAACATATTTGATGAACAGAAAATAAAACCTTTCAAATTTAAAAATTATTTTCAAAATGCCAAACCCTGACCCATCAGTCCAAATACTTAATTAAAAGAATTAAGTGTTGTCTAGTAGGTCTAGAATTGTGAATTAAGACCTAAGACAATTACATAAACTTGTGGGTCAATGGGTTAGATGGATTAGGTCCATAATTGGGTTAGACCTAAGGTTAGCTTAAAGAAATAGACTAAATTAGAGTAATTGGTCAAATCTAATCAAAAGTTGAATTAGATTAGGTCAAGGATACTCTAGACTCAACTCCAATAGTTATAGTTGAAAGGGTCCATGTCTTTAACTAGACCAAGATGGACTTAATTCATGGCTATGCGGTGGAACCCTATTTAATAAGTTGATCAAATTAAAACTAATGAACCGATTGGTGTCTAAGGTAAGTTTGGCATTTTGACCAGTGATTTTTAAGCAGGAGCTTCTCGCAGTGATTCAATCTCTGACGAGTTAATGGCTTATCCCCACCACTGATCTCACTTACCTGGCCAACCTGATGAATTAGGTTTTGATTAGATCACCTGATGATTAGGGCTCACCCATGTCATTTGGTAAATCAGTTTGACTGATTTAGGTGCTGTTTGGCATTTTGACCAGTGATTTTTAAGCGGGAGCTTCTCGCAGTGATTCTATCTCTGACGAGTTAATGGTTTATCCCCACCACTGATCTCACTTACCTGGCCAACCTGGTGAATTAGGTTTTGATTAGATCACTTGGTGATTAGGGCTCACCCATGTCATTAGGTAAATCAGTTTGACTGATTTAGATGCTCCTAATGCCAGCTTTAATTAAATTCTTTTTTAATCTGACTTGGTGAAGTTAGTGGGAGGATTGAAATTGACTGGATATTTTCTTCTCATCTATCCTTTAATAAAATCTTCAAAAATTATTAGGTCCCTAAAAATGATTAAGTTATATTGATAACTAAGTCATAGCCTCCCATTAAGTGAGTGATAATGAGTCTATTAGTTTAATAATCATTGGAGGCCCAAAGGTCTGGTGCTTATTGACTAATGGAATTATTATTCATAATATGATAATTTGGTTGAGTCTTTCTGATAGTGGTCAGGTTGGCCGGCCAAAGTCGGGGCTGATCATTTATTGGTCCGATTCACCAAATCAAGTCATGTTAATGGTTGGACCTAACCAGATCTTTTCAATGGAGGTCAAAGCCTACTGATTAGGTTCTAGGGTAAAATCAATTACTAGAAGTTGTTTAGAGAAACAATTGGTTATGAACCTACCCATAGATGCACATGGGTTGACCAACCAAAGTTGGGCTCGTGTATAGTCTGTGTGGATTCTGGTACCCACTAAGGACTTAAAGTAATTTCTCGAATTGGAGGTTGAGGCTATCAGTTCGTAAAAATATTGGGAGAAACTTTAGACTAAAGTCCAAGTCTTTAGTATTTATAATTTATATACTAATAGAGGTCTGATTTTCTTTTATGCAGCTATGGCCACTACCCTGTCCCTCCAGTCATTATTAGATAATGACAAGCTCATGGGATCAAATTTCGATAGCTGGTATCGAAAATTAAAAATCATCCTTGAGCATGAGCGGATCCTTTATGTAGTAACGGATCCGACACCTGAGGAGCTAGCCCCGAATGTTAGAGGGACGGTCCGAGACACTTATCAGAAGTGATTCAACGACTGCACCACCGTTCGGTGCATTATGCTTGCGGTAATGAATGATGAGTTCAGCCGCAGGTTCGAAAACGCCCAGCCACAGGAGATGCTTCAAATGTTGAACGACTCCTTTGGCACGCCTGACGACATTGAAAGGCACAAAACTAGTTGTAATATTTTCAATGCTCGAATGAGGGATGGAGCCTCAGTCACTGATCATGTACTGTACATGATCGAAATGATTGAGCACCTAAGTAAACTGGGCTTTCCCCTGCACGAGCAGCTCGGTAAGGATGCAATCCTTAATTCATTGCCCAAGTCCTTCCTCCCCTTCCTTACTCATTTTCGGATGACAAAGCCTGTAGTGAACTACCACGACTTGTTGGGGTTGCTGCAGAACTTTGAAAAGGATCACTGCTTCATAAGGAGTCGGTGAATGTTGTGGGAGGGTCTTCTTTTGGTTATCGACCCTTTAAGAAAGGGAAGAAGAAGAACAAGAAGAAGAAGAATAAGAAGGTGCAGCTGCATGCTGGGATGTCTGCATAGGATCAGACCAAGAAATGCAAGCCCGACTAGAGCTAGGCGGAGTGCTTCTTTTGCAAGAAGCAGGGGCATTGGAAGAGAAACTGTCCTCTATACATTGCCTCCCTGAACCCGAACAGGCTAAAGAAGAAGCAAGGTACTTATATGATAACACCTTGTAACTTTTTCATTTGTGATACTACTGCCTGGGTATTGGATATCGGAAGCCCTTATCATATTTGCAATTCGATGCAGGGTCTGCAGGTCAGTAGGAGATTTGATAAAGGCGATAGATTCCTGAACGTTGGAGATGGAAGCAAAGTTTCAGTTCTAGAATTAGGAATCATGAACCTTGTAATCAATTTTTGAAATATAATTCTGAGTGAATGTCATTATTGTCCAAGCTTTTTATTAAATATTATTTCTATAGGCCTTTTGGCCATCAACGGTTATCAATTTTTAATAAAAAAAAATATTTACAATATCATTTTGAATGATGTTACAATGTTTGTTGGACAACTTAATAATGAAATTTACTTTCTATCACAACCTGTTAATGTGGTTCAAACCTTCGGTAAACGTTCTAGAATAGATAATGTGTCAGAAGTCTACCTTTGGCACTGTAGGCTAGGTCATATCAATAAGAATAGGATAAACAGGTTGGCTCAAGAAGAAATTCTTGAAGTAGGTGATTGTGAATCACTTCCAACCTATGAGTCCTGTCTTCTTGGTAAAATGACCAAATCACCTTTTACTGGAAAAGGTGAGCGAGCTAGTGAACTCTTGGGTTTGGTACATTCTGATGTATGTGGACCCATGAGCTCAAGTGCAAAAGGTGGATATTTCTACTTCATAACCTTCACAGACGACCTATCGAGGTATGGGTATGTCTATTTAATGAAGCATAAATCGGAGTCATTTGAAATATTCAAACTATTCTAAAATTAGGTAGAAAAATAAACTGAAAAGTGTATTAAAACTCTTCAATCTAATCGAGGAGGTGAATACCTTTCCAATGATTTTCTGACATATCTTGGGGAGAATGGGATTCTCTCTCAGTGGACTCCTCCGGAACACCACAACATAATGGTGTATCTGAAAGGAGGAATCGGACCTTGTTGGACATGGTTCGATCCATGATGGGGTTTGCTGGTCTACCGATCTTCCTTTGGGGATATGCGCTCGAATCGGCTTGTTACCTTCTAAATAGAGTTTCGAGTAAGTCTGTAACCAAAATGCCATATGAGATATGGATATGACGTAAGCCAGTACTCTCACACCTTAGGGTTTGGGGGTGTCCGGCTTATGTTAAACATTTAATTACGGATAAGCTAGGACCTAGGTCTGACAAGTGTAATTTTATAGGATACCCAAAAGAGACCAAAGGGTATTATTTCTACCTGACTGATGAACAAAAGGTGTTTGTTAGCCTTAAGGCAATCTTTTTGGAAAAGGAGTTCCTTGGTGAAGGGACTGTTGCCTCTAAGGTCGAATTTGATGAAATTCGACAGGTGAAAGATCCAACACAAGTTGCTGAACCGGATTTGATTAGATCAGATCCGGAGCCCATTGATCAAGCACCCTTAAGGCAATCTGGTAGAGTACCACGTCAACCGAACAGATACTATGGTTTCTTAGTCCGGAACGGCGATCCTATCGAACTTGATGAAAATGATGAGGATCCGATCACCTACATGGATGCAATGCAGAGATCTGACTCTGAAAAATGGCTAGAGGCCATGAAATCCGAAATGGAGTCCATGAAGGTCAACGATGTGTGGACATTGGTTGACCCACCCGAAGGAGTAAAACCCATAGGGTGTAAGTGGGTCTTCAAGAGGAAGAGAGGCGTAGATGGAAAGGTGGAAACCTATAAAGCCCGTCTGGTTGCCAAAGGATATCGTCAACGTTATGGTATAGACTATGACGAGATATTTTTTCCTATGGCAATGCTCAAATCCATTCGGATTATGCTTGCGATAGCTGCCCATCTGGACTGTGAAATCTGGCAGATGGATGTAAAGACAGCTTTCCTAAATGGAGAGCTGGATGAAGAGGTGTATATGATACAACCTGAAGGATTCACATCCACAGATGAGTCTAAGGTGTGTAGGCTACAGAGGTCCATTTATGGACTTAAGCAGGCATCACGGAGTTGGAACATACATTTTGATAAGACGATCAAGACGTATGGTTTCGTTAAGAATGGAGAAGAGCCATGCATTTATAAGTGGGCTAATGGTCCAGTAGTAGTATTTCTTGTATTGTGTGTGGATGACATTCTCTTAATCGAGAATGATGTCCCTACATTATAGGAAATAAAGATTTGGCTGTCGTCACAGTTCTCCATGAAGGATCTGGGAGAAGCTTCCTACATCCTAGGGATGAGGATCTATAAAGGTAGATCTAAAAGGTTGCTTGGTTTATCTCAGTCTACGTATATTGATACTATGCTGAAGAGATTCAGCATGAAGAATTTTAAGAAAGGCTATCTTTCGATAGGCCATGGAATTTCTCTCTTAAAGAGGGATTGTCCGACAACACCTCAAGAGAGAGAGCGTATGGATAGGATTCATATGCTTCGACAGTGGGATCTATCATGTACGCCATGACATGTACACGACCAGATATGGCATGCTCACTAGGGGTAGTGAGTAGATACCAATCTGATCCAGGAGAGAATCACTGGAAGGTTGTTAAAACCATCCTGAAGTATTTAAGAAATACTAAGGACCAGTGACTTGTTTATGGTGAATCAGACTTGAGACTTAAAGGGTTTACAGACTCTAGTTTTCAGTCTGATCATGATGACAGCAAAAGTGTGTCGGATTTATTTTTACCCTTAATGGTGGGGCTATCTGCTGGAAAAGTTTCAAGCAACACACAGTGGCTGATTCAGTTTGCGAGGTGAAGTATGTTGCCACATCAGATGCTACCAAAGAAGTGGTGTGGCTGAGAAAATTCATCACCGAGCTCGGAGTAGCATCCTCTCTTGTTGGTCCAGTTCTGCTCTACTGTGACAGCTCTGGAGCCATTGCTCAGGCGAAGGAACCAAAGGCACACCAGCGGATGAAGCATATTCTGCACCGCTACCATCTCATTCGAAAAATTATGGATCGAGGTGACGTCGATCTTCAGAAGATCGACAGAAAGGAGAACCTGACTGACCCATTCACTAAAGCCATTGCGGTGAAGGAGTTCAACAACTACAAGTCGAAGATGGGTATTAGATACTGCACCGATTGGCTTTAGGCCAAGTGGGAGATTGTTGGGAATAGTGTCTCAAAGCCAATCGTCAGCCTGTTGACGGTTATGCTCATTTTTATATTTGTACATAAATTATGAATTAATAAAAATTATTTTGATATTTTTCATCACAAAATGTTTCATCTTCTAATGAACTCCTATGTTGTGGTGAAGTCCTTAGGACTATTTAGACTCGACAAAGGAGGATTTGTCGTTTAGTCCTTAAATCTGTTCGCAACCAAATGATACGTTATTACCAATGACGACAATGCTTATCAAGCATAGGTCGTTGTGTGCCATATAGATTAGTTATCCTCTTAACCAATGAGTGTGGAGACACTGGTATGGCATACAGGTGAGATGTAAGGGTACATCTGCACTGAACGTGACCGACTCCGGAGCTATTTCTGCTGTCAAGATTTGCTTCGATGGAATATGAGTATAAATATCCCTCCGACCTGTGACCGCCACGGTGACTTGCAAGCAACTCATTGCACTTAGGCACTGGACTACCTGAATTTTTAATTCAGTGATGGAAGGCTGCTGGGTGTAGTCAAGTACTTGACTTATCGATGCGTGTGTCAAGATGGGATTGACCACTTCAGTTTAGGAGCTGTGTACAGTCGTGTTTCAATTTAGCAAAATTTTGGCTAGGGTAGTCCTTGTGAGGAGTCACAGGACTGTTTGAGTTGAGCACGATTCGGATGATCTGATCAGGGTTGACAGTTTAATCCTGAGTCATCCTAAACATAGGGGTCAAAAGGATAAATTATACAGTAACCATATTCATGTAGGTTCTGAGTGTTAGAATTTCGACTCTTCGACCTATCTGGACGTCGGGTACCATTGCTAGATGGTCACTTCAATTAGTACAGGAATTGGTTCCTGTGCTACCGACTTAGGTTTGAACCTACGGGGTCACACACATTAGAGGTTCCTATCTGATCTGATGGCTGATGTAGAATCCTACATGTTTGGGACTCAATGATCGAGAATCAGGATTCTCTGATCATGAGTTCCACACATTATGGGTACCGGGGTCAAGAGTCCCACTGGTTGGGACTTTTGGATCAGGATTACATATCGATGAATTTTGATGCCCGATTGCCCATCGGATTTGGATTCAGTATTTATGAGAGGTTTAATTAGTGATTTGATCATTAATTAACTCAATTTGATTCAGTAATTATTTTTGGATCAAGTCCAATTAAATTGGATTCAGTTGGGTTTGACCCGATTAGGTTGAGTTGACCTAATCGTCAAGATGGTTTGGTCCCTGATTTGATCAGGGGTTGGGCTTAGTCAATTCCTGATTTGATTAGAATTTTATTGAGTCTAATTAAGCTTAATTAAGTTGGGTTTAAATTAGTCTAATTGGACCTAACTTATTTGGTTCAATTAGGTTGGTTTAAATAATTAAACCACCTTGACCCAATCTCCATGCGCCACCTCACTTCCATTGCACCCTTTTGAATTCATGAGAAGGAACTTCTCATGAATTTTTTCCTCACACCAAGCCCTCTCCACGCCCCACTTTAATGTGCCATATGAATGGATAAGGATGATTGGTTGGCCATTCAAATTCAAAATAAAGTTTGAATTTGAATGGGCAATCAATCTTTGTGCCTTATCCCTTTTTTTACGTCCCATTTATTACATGAGAAAAAAGTTTCTCATGAAATCACTCCATGCATAATTTAAGCCATGCCTCACACCTTTAGTGGATAAGGGATGAGTTGGTGCCCATTTGAATTCAAAATTTGATTTGAATTCAAATATGCAATTACTCATTCCTTTCTTTTGGATAAGACGTTTGACGTTGTTATAAAAGGAGGAGAAGAGTGGGGCGTGTAAGAAGAAGATTTTTGAAGAAAAATTTTGGGGCGTGAGAAGTCTTGTGCATGAGAAGGAAGTCCATATCCTTCCAAGAGGAAAAGAAAGAAAAGAAAGAAAAGTGGGTGCAAGGTTTCTGGTGAGTTCTCTAGAGTTTTAGCCTGGGGTTCGGAAAGTGGGAAAGTGAGCTACGAGTGTCGTGAGCCCATAAAATTTAGAAAGATCTTCAACATCCTCTCAAGCATGTCTGTTGATGATCCGGAGCATCCAAAGAATCGACAGACATCGATCGAAGGAGTTGATCAGCATCGGCCGTCAAAAGGGCTCTACAATGAGCTAGCACTCGTGAGGAGTTGAACAGACCGAGAGCTTCATGTGGATGATCTACAGAGGCCAGACACACTATGTAGCTGCATCGTGATGATCAGACTCTCCCGACGGTGATCAGATTACGACGATCTACTATCCGCACAAAGGTATTGTGTTCTGAACACATTACAATAAAGTGTTTATTATTCAAATTCGAATTTCAAATTTAAATGCATGCATGTTATATATCATATTTAGATCCTAGTGTAGGATAAATTCATGTTAATTAATTAGATTAATTAATATTTTTTCACTATAAAATTATGATTTTAAAAAAGTTTTAAAATTATCATTTTATCCTTGCACTGAATTTCCCCACAATATAGCACTGGAGCTATAGCTTATGTCAAGGAGTCGAAGTCCTATTAGCTTACTAGGCATTTTGCATCGCTACCACCTTATTCGAAAAATCTAAGGTGATGTTAATCTTTAGAAGATCGATGGAAAGGAGAACTCGACCAACCCATTTACTAAAATCTCAGTATCAAAGAGTTTTGAGATGATAAATCGAAGATGGATATATGATACTATATTGATTGGGTTTAGTCCAAGTGGGAGTTGTTGAAAATTATATCCTAAAGCTAATCGTTTGACAATTGTGCTAATTATAAATGTATATAAATTAATAAATAATAAAAATTATTTAATATTTTTCATCATAAGGTTACATCTTCTAACGAACTCTTATATTGTGATGAAGTTCTTAGGACTACTTTGATCGATAACAGAGGATTTATCACATAGTTTTTAAACTGGTTCACGACCAAACGATACGCTATTACTAGGATGATAGCGATATCAAGTGTAGATCGTTGTGTGCCATATACGTTGGTTGTCCTTGTAATCAAATGGTATGGAGATACCAGTATGACATGTAGGTGAGATATAGGAGTACATCATCACAGAACGTGACCAACTATGGAGCACTCTACTGTCAAGAGTAGCTCGCGAAGGGTATGGGTAAAAGTGTCCCTCCGATCTGAGATCACCATGATGACTTGCAAGGAACTCATTATACTTTAGTATTGGACTAATTGAGTTTTTAATTCAGTGATGGAAGGTTTCTGGGTGCAGTTAAGTACTTGTCAAGTCGGTGCGTGAGTCAAGATGGGATTGACCCCTCCAAATTAGTAGGAGATATACGTCAGTGTATTTCAATTTAGCAAAATCTAGGCCTAGATAATCTATGTGATGGATTTGAAAAAGATTAAAATTTAATGTGAATGACTTATCTAAGATTGACAGTTAAATCCTAGATCATCCTCAAGCATTAGGGTCAAAGGGATGAATTATACATTAACCATACGTCAATAGGTTCTTGAATGTTGCTTCGCCATCATTCGATCTATCTGGATGTCGGGTCATCATTGCTACATGGTTACATCGATTGGTTTAGAAAGTTATTCCTGTGCTACCAACTTACGTTTGAACCTATGGGGTCATACTCAAAAAAAATTTCTAACTGATCATGTGGTTGATCAACGATTGAGAATCATTCAAGGGCTTAATCGTCAATTCGATTGATGATTAATCTTATGCAAAAGTTGTAATAAATTAATTCATCAAGTGTTAGTAAATTAATAGAGGATTAATTAATAATTAAATTATTGATTAGCTTAATTTGATTGAGTAAAGAGGATTAAATAAAATCTAATTCAAATAGATTCAATTAGGTTTGACCCGATTAGGTTATGAGATGACTTAATTGCTAAGAAAGAATTATCCCTGATTTGATTAGGACTTTGATTCAATCAATTTTTAATTTGATTAGAATTTGATTAAAAATTTATGAACCTAATTATATTGGATTTCATATATTTTATTTAGGCTAAACCAGATGTGATTTGGTTTGGATTCAAATAAGAAAACCTAGAGTCCTTATTGGAATAGGACTCTTCTCTCTGCACCAACCCAGTTTGCACGTCATATATCTCCACACACAAAAGTGTTTTGTATGAGATTTTTTCACACTATAGAGTATTTTCCCTTATCAATCTCACATATAAATTTAATTTAGTTTTTATAAAAGAAAGATTCTAAAATTGAATTTCAAAATATTTTTTATCAGGAGAATCTGTTCTCATCCAGATCAACCTCTCCATGCCAATAAATTTTTTCTCCTTATATGTATGACATTTTGAGAAGATTTTTCATGAAGATTAGCTAGAGAACTAATTTATTATGAAAAAATATAGAAAGGAGCATCCCATATTTTTTTGGCATATTTTGAGATATACAATTGTGAAGGGAAGCAGAATCCTGTAAGAGTTCAGGATCACTAGGACTCTTCACCCCGCCTCCTTATATGCCTATAAAAGGGGCTTTTATGGTTGCTTTTGTGTGTGTAAGATATCAGAAGAGAGATTTTCATGTTAAAGAAGTTTGGGCATGGTTCATAGTATGAAAGAGGAGGGTCCTCTCTCTTGGGGTGTGCGCAAAAATCTGAATTTCAGATTTTTGATTCTAAGAATTTGAGAAGAGAGAATAAATTAGAAAAAAGTATTTTCTTCTTTATCTTTCTTTCACCTCTTCATCTCCTCTAGAAGTTCATCTTCAACTTCTAGAAAGATTCTAGAGATTTGAAGAAAGAATCCAGATCGACCAAGAAGAAGGTCTTTGCACGAGCTAGCACTCCCAAGAAGATCGATCAGATTGGAGCTTCGAGTAGATTTTTCGTAGAGACCGGACATGTTTTTGGCTGCGAGCAACTCGCAAGGATCCTTTGTACCATATCTCTCAGTAGTGGTGATCATCGATCCACACTCAGATATCGAGTTCTGAACTCAGATTAGAAGTAGATGTGATCTACTGCTCACATGCATGCATGCTGATTTTATCTTTAGTATTTTTTAAATTTTATATGCAATATAACATGTCATAGATTCTAGAGTAAGTTGATTTGATGATTAGATCATATGTATATTAGATTAATTTAATTAATCTAATTATTTTTCACTGTAATTTTTTCAAAAAAATTTCAAAATACATGCATGAAATTATCTACGCATTTCAACAGTGGTATCAGAGCCTAGGTTCTATATAACATGATTTATGTACATATTAAATCTAAAATTTAATTTTATTTAGATATGATATATGATATTTTGATCTAAATTTAATTAATGGTTGATCGCACAAGCTGATATATATTGCCCAGCTATGCAACCCAAGAGGGGGGGGTGAATTGGGTTTTTAAAAATTTTAAGCTTAACTAATGACTTATGAAAAATGTTCGTCAATAGCTAAATGAATGAGAAGAATAAACTTAATTCAAGACTAATTGCCAAAAGCAAGAATACAAGGAAATAATGAAGAGTCAAAGAGAAGCAATTATGCACATCACAAACAAAAAGATTTATAGTGGTTTGGTGCCAACCTTGCACCTACATCCACTCCCCAAGCTCCTACTTGGGAATTCCAATCCACTAATCTTGTATTCAACCCGAATACAAATGTCAGAAACTTCGACTCTAGCTATCCCAAGCTAGATCACTTATTTTTCGGGTACAAACCAACCCATACACTCCGATTCTAGGTTCGAATCAACCTTCCCTTATTTTGGAACCCCTCCAAAACAAAAACAATCACTCAAACTGAGTAAAACAATTTATAGCACAAATAAGTACAAAGAAAGCTCCTTTAATGAGCGAATATAACTTTAAATATACTTTACTCAGGAGAAGAAGACCCTTTTTGGATTTCCTCAAAGTGGTTGGAGACTTGAATGTGCACTTGAGGAGTTGGTGAGCTTGGTTTAAAGGCTTCTTCAGAGCTTTGAATGAACTCTTGATAAGGGCTGAAAAGTTGGCTTGAAAAATCCTTTTTCAAATTCTCTCTTTTGAATGCTCTTGAATGCTCTCTTGAATGCTCTTCAAATCTTTTTCAATCTCTTACTTGTTTTCCACCTTTTGGATTCTTTTATAGCTTTAAGAAATAGAGGAAAATATTCTAGGCTGAAAAAGAGCCGTTAGACCACATTAAATGAGCATTAAAAGCACTTAAAATGGGTTAAAAACTAGCCATTACGGAGAAATCCCGTCACAGGGGTTGACTCATAGGTCGACTCATGCCTGGGGGTCGACTCATGGGTCGACCTCTGTGGTTGAATACCAGAAAATAGGGTTCTGTGATTTTTGGCCTAAAAACTGTAGGGGTCGACTCATGGGTCGACTCACAGGTTGTGCCAAGCCAAAATTTCTGCGTGCCAAACAGCTCATTGTGCCATAAGTTGACTCATGGGTCGACTCATGGATTTCAAACATGCATAACTTTCAAAATACAAGTCCAAAAATAATGAAATTTTTGCCAATGGATCACAAATCTTTTGTTCTATTATTTAATACTTTCAAATCAGGGTTTTGATAAAATTATGATTTTGCCCCTGAAGAGCAATGGATCTTTTTCAAATGAAAATTATTAGTACCCCTTCAACTGCTTTGTAATCATCAAAATCAATCTAAGGAGCAACAATCTCTTCCTTTTTGATGATGATAAAATACTTGAACAAAAGTATCTATGTGAATCATGAATTTCAAAAGAATGCATTATAAGTGCATTAGCTTGAAAAGAAGATTGATTCTTTTGGCATGTGATACAAATGCTCATTTGCATAAATAGTTTGCCCATTTGCTTAAAGATTTGAAAATTTGCTCATTGGATTATGTGATTTTGGTGTTAGAGTAAAAAATTTATTTTTGTTATCAGAGCAAGTTGTATCTTGAAAATTTGCTCATTCTCATTTGATTATTTAGTTTTAGTATCAGAGCAAAAATAATTAAGTGTACCAATGCATGTCTAAGAATTAATTATAAAGTATATCAGAGCATGTCAAATTTAAGATGTATCAGAGCAAGTTAAATTTTAAAGCATATCAGAGCATGTCAAATTTAAGATGTATCAGAGCAAGTTAAATTTTAAAGCATATCAGAGCATGTTTAAGGAGTAATTTTAAAGGTTGCTCATTTGCATTGTACTTAGCAATTTACTCATTGTATTTTTGAGTCATTTAATAATTTTGCTTTTGATATTGTTCTTTAATTTCTCCCCAATTCATTCATTTTATTTTTAAATCTTTTAATAATTTATAATTTTGCTTTTGATATATTTCTTTTCTTTAATTTCTCTCCCTTTTTGACATCATCAAACATTGTTAACTCCCCCTCTTTTTCTGAATACGTTTTCTCTTTAGTGTTTCTTCAAACTTCTAGTGCTAATCATTAATGTTTGCTCCCCCTGAATACAACAATCATTAACCAAAATATGCCATAGATTACCATAGATATGAATTATCAACAAAGAGAAGATATATAATCAAGAGATGATTGACATCATTACAAAGAGTAGATATATAATTAAAAGATGATTAAAAACATAGTTGTTTCAATACATATTTCATATCATAAAAGTCAGCTAGCTAATGTCATTACATGGCCCAAAATATAGATCCTAGAAAGAACAAGAGACTAACACCTAGGATCTAGTAAAGCTCATGACTAGATGGATCGAAGTCATCAGAGATAGGGTGAGGAGATGATGGATCTCGACCAAGAGCACGTCCTCTACTCCGTCTGCCTCTGCCACGAGTGGAGGTGCTGGCACGAGCAGGTGAGCGAGATGAACTAGGAGGCTGAGAACGTTGAGAGGCCAAAGACTGGACTAAAAGAGTGAGTCTAATGGAATCAAGAACGTTCAGTGCTCTCGAAACAGACTGAAGCAGAGCAGTGAACTGAGTAGATGCATGCTCACTCGAGCCTCTGATCTCTCTCCTCAATAACTCATAACCACCCTCCAATGTACCTCTAAGCCTGCCAGCCTCTGCAGTAAGGTCTGTGACCTCAATAGAGCTCTCCTGTGGCTGAGGATGGGCCAAAGCTAAGACATACCCCTGCAAGTCAAGAACTCTCCCAGTCAGTCTCCAAATGCTGTCCTCGAGCTGCTGAATCCGAATAGACTGATCTGAGATCAACTAAAATACAGCGAAGATATGGGGAATCAAGGTCTGATCAGATGAATCTAATGAAGTGGACCCTGGTGTAAATGTAGAAGTGCTCCACTGTCGAGAAAGCAAGGAAGCCACACGCTGAGAAATCTGCTCGATCTGATCATCAGCTAATCTGAACTTTGGAGGAGGTGCTCTGCTCTCTGGCTGATATACTGGTGTGTACCTCCTGGCAGAATCTGAAGGGCCAGCCTCTGGGTCTGAAACAAACTGGATATCTGGAGATGCTGCCCTGAAGTCATGGAGAGGAGATGAGGGACCTTCTTCTTTAGCTCTGTCTTCTACTCTATCCTCAGCTCTCTCCTCAGAACCCTTGATCCAACCACCATCAGTTTTAGTAAATCCCATGCGGTGCAGAGTGTGTTGGTTGATGGTGTCTGCATGAGAAAGCTTAGCAGATGCCTCCCCCTCAAAACTGACTCCAAACCTCCTGAAAACTAGTGTGAGAGCCATACCAAAAGCAGATGTGCCTTGGATCTGTTCAGTGTCTCTCTCATGGCCTCAATCATTAAAGCAGGGAGGTTTAATGGGGTTTGAGTGATCACATGAAACATTATACAAATATCTCTGCCAGAAAGGAGGTCATGCCTACCACTCCTTAGGAAGAAAAGTTTTGTCACTAATTGATGTAAGATCCTCATTTCAATTGACAAAATTTTGGCTTCCAATTTATTCGAACTTCCCGAGTAGGTTCCTCCTAGAATTACACTGATCCCCTCTTCCTTCACTGGGAGTTCCATGTAAGAATATCCCTCACAGGGCAAATGTAGTATCTCTCCCAAAATAATAGGATCCAGACAGATATCAACTCCCTTAATTGTAGAAGTCACTGTTCCATTGCCATAATGCAGATTTTGATAAAATTCTCTAACCAGATCTACAAAAGTAACTTCCTTGAGAGAGCAGTAAAAATCCTAACCCTGATTTTTTATCTTTGTCCCAAAGGAGAAACCTTCTTTTTCAAAGAATCTAAAATCCACATTCTTTCCGGTTTCAACCTTCCTATCAGATAGAGGGATTTTGCTAGGGC
Source organism: Elaeis guineensis (assembly GCF_000442705.2). NCBI lineage: Eukaryota > Viridiplantae > Streptophyta > Magnoliopsida > Arecales > Arecaceae > Elaeis > Elaeis guineensis. The sequence continues at coordinate 131,833,147 of NC_025993.2, forward strand.
TAAGGGGAGACTGAGAGGGACCTTAAGCTGACACTGAAGCCGGAATGGGAGCAGTGGAGGACTGAGCAGCTTGCCTTTTCCTGCGGACGCTTTCTTCCAGCTCACGGACCGATTTTCTTCTTTGAGGGAGCTTCATCTTTGGGGCCATTTTTACCACAAGAGCAGGCAGAAAGACTAGGAGGATCAAATGGATGAGTAGTAGGAGGGTTACAAGAGGATGGAAAGGGATTTTGGCGGAGAGAAGAGATGGTTTTGAGAAGAACGGTGGAGGCTAGGGCACGCTCCAACCGCTTCAATCAAAGGAGAAAGATGCGAAAATCTCCTTTCCCAGGCGGTGATTTGAGGTGGAGAGGAGAAGGGAGAATGTTCTTGAGCTAAATCTTTAGTTTTGGAGAGAAAGAAGATGAGGATGACGGGTCTTGGAGGGAGGAAGACGAAGAGAATGAGGGGTCGGCTCATGAACAGGTTTAAGATAAAAAGGAATGAACCCGTGGGATATTGGCCGAAAATTACAAGTTTGCCAATGGGTCGACCCTAGGGGATCGACTCATGAATCACAAAAA
>NC_025993.2:131833809-131844355 GCF_000442705.2 Elaeis guineensis
AGATTATCTTCTCCTCACAAATTTTTACTCCAAAAATTAGATCTGGATTGATCTGAAAGATCTTCAAAAGATCTTCGGAAGCTGGGCAGCAGCTTCTCAATAAATCTCTGTAGCCTTCTAATCAGGAAGCCACCACACCTTGGATAATCACCAGATGGATGCCCAACCTCTTGGATGTGAAGAGGAGAGGAAGAGGAGAGAGGGGGCATAGGAAGTAGAGAGAATTCAGGATTTTGCTGGTTATTGCACAAAGGTCTCGACCCTAGGCGCAGACAAGGTTTAAATAAACCCTGCTGCTCCATGCAGTGCCACATCATTCGACCAATCAAAAATTTCAATTAATTCTAAAAAAATTTTGATTGGTGGAGTGATATCATCTGATCATATCAAATAAGAATCTCCACAATCTCTCCTACTGTTGGCACCAACACTGGATAAGCACAGTGAGATTGGCGCCCCACAGTCCAAGTTGATCAAGGGATTATAGTCCTCATCTCATGGGACTCTATCCTTATCCACTTGGGGCGCACGCCCAATCTGAATATGGTGCCCACTTTGAGGTCTAATTTAGCAGGTGGACACTCCATAAAAAAATCTCCAATGACCTCTTGCCAAGTGGCCTTCAGTCCAAGGTCCATGGGTCAACATTTGACCAATGTCCTAAAACGAAAATGGCAGGTGACAGGAATTAGCAGGTGTTGTCTTAAATTCATCTCATAAATTAAGATAAATCCTTTTTGAGTTGGACTGACTCTAGTCAGACTATGAAAAACCTTCTCAAAGTTTTCTGGATGAGTGAAATCATATTTGGCTCAATCGAGATAGAAAAGATTACATGAAGAGAAAGTTAGGCTCAATCGTGTGCTAGCATGATTTTCTTGAACCTAATTGGATCTAATCCAAATCAATCGAACTGGACTAGCTCAATTGATGACATCTAGACTCTAACTCTTGTTTGTGTGATCCAGTTAGGTTTATTTCTGTATGGTAATGAGATATGTCATGATCTCATCATCGACATCATCGAAACTCCTTTTGATGGATCAAAACTCTTCTGATTCAGACAATTAGAATGATCAATCATCATGATCATTCTAATTGCTCCCAAAATCCATCAGTGACACCTAGCAATATATGATGGCAATCCATCAGAAATAAAAATGAACCTCTCGATGTAGCTATCTGTGTGATTGAGTTCTTCTATCATGAGTTCCGACTGAATTAGGATTAAGGTGAACTCGTCAAATCCAACATTAGTCATATGAATCAATCAATCGATCCGAGTCCGATGTGAAACCTCAATGGAAAGCTCTTTTTCATTATTTCACTCTGCCATGGCCATGGGCTTAAGGACTCAATCTTTTGATCATCATAGGACTACTCTTCTCATCTACTGAGGTTGATAGATCCCATCTTGGTACAATCTGGCTCCTACAATGAATATGCTATAACCAACATACACCTCAAAGTTTCGAATGGCTAGGAGATCGAGTTATGGTGTAGTCAAATTATAACACACTCAAGGTGAACTGTCGATGTACCTCAGGTCAAAGAACTAGACACATAGTTGCAGCATCGAGCTAGTCATCGACGAGAACGTAGACTTTCTTATGACTGCTCGAGGTGGTCACGCTCAGTACTCTCGTTCTCAATGAATACCTATACTCTCGCTCTGGTGTCTTTATACCATAGACTCAAGATATATCTACCCTAAGGAAGTAATCGTACACCAACCTTTCGGATCGATCACCATCCTCATGATGATCCTATGGTCAGGAGCTGTTTATGAGTTAGTTATGTAAATTCATGTCTTAAATTTTTAACTCTTGAAAATATGAATTAATATTCCTACTAACTCAGAAAATATATCACAAACATAATGTATACAATGTGAGAGTAGAATAACCCTTTTATTCATTTATAGTCAAAATTATAAATTTATCCTTACATTTGTACAGAAATGTGTCAGTCAATCTAGTATCTAGGGCACACATCTAACAAACTCTCACTTGACCTAATGCCAATTAGCTACATATCTAAGTCCCATCATCTCAAGGTGGGCTTCGATCTTCTACTAGCCTAATGGCTTTGTCAGTGGGTCTGCCACATTGTCTGTGGAATCGACTCTCTTAACCTCGACATAACCTTTTTCGAGGTAATCACGGATCAGATGAAATTGCCACTCGATATGCTTGGACTTCTGGTGAGATCTTGGCTCCTTAGCTAGGGCTATGGCGTCATTATTGTCGCAGTAAAGAGGGATGGCATCCGATGACATCACTCCAAGCTCTGTGGCAAACTTTTTGTACCAGAATGCCTCCTTCGCAGCTTTTGATGCAGCAATATACTCTGCCTCCATGGTGGAATCAGCAATTACCGTCTGCTTGGAACTCTTCCAGCTAACTGTACCACCATTGCAAATGAACATACTCCCAGATGTTGACTTTCGATCATCTATATCAGACATAAAGTCTGAGTCTGTAAATCCCTAAACCTAGAGTTTCCATTCCCAAAGACTAAAAACTTATCCTTAGTCTTTCTCAAGTACTTATGGATACATTTCACCGAAGTCCAGTGCTCTTCATCTGGATTCGACTGATATCTGCTTGTGACACTTATAGCATGGGCTATATCAGGTCGTGTACATAGCATGGCATACATTAGGTTCCCTATTGCCGAAGCATAAGGGATCTTGCTCATGCATTCAATCTCCTCCAGTGTGCTAGGGCACATCTTCTTGGAGAGATGAATGCCATGTCTAAAAGTTACTAAATCTCTTTTAGAGTTTTTCATGCTAAACCTTTTTAGCACCTCCACTATGTACATATTTTGTGAAAGTCCCAGCATCCTATTTGGTCTATCTCTATAGACCTTAATACCCAGTATAAATGATTCCTCTCCTAGATCTTTCATAGAGAACTCCTTAGACAACCATATTTTGACTGAGGTCAACATAAAAATATCATTTCCAATCAGGAGGATGTCATCTACGTACAGTACGAGGAAGACAACTGTGCTCCTATTGACCTTCTTGAACACACATGGTTCCTCCTCATTCTTGATGAAATCAAATATTTTGATCACATTATTGAAATGAGTATTCTAGCTCCGAGATGCTTGCTTAAGTCCATAAATGGACCTTTGCAGCTTGCAGATCTTGTGATCATCATCATTAGATGTGAAACCAAGCGGCTGTTCCATATAGATATCTTCCTCAAGATATCCATTTAAGAACACCATTTTCACATCTATCTATCATATTTCATAATCAAATAGACTGCAACAGCAAGCAATGTGCGGATGGATTTTAGCATGGCTACGTATGAAAAGGTATCCTGATAGTCAATGCCTTCGCGCTGACTATAACCTTTCGCTACGAGCCTAGCCTTGAATGTCTCCATATTCCCATCTGCACCTATCTTTTTCTTGAAGATCCATTTACACCTAATAGGTACAATACCTTCAGGTAGATCTATCAAGGTCCAGACTTGGTTTGAGTGCATCGAGTTAATTTCTGATCTCATTGCCTCTAATCATTTCTCGAAGTCGATATCTGATATCGCCTCGTCATAGGTCTTGGGGTCATCACCATGAGCCCCATTTCCCATGAGGAACATTTCCTCTACTTTCTCTTGTATAGTACCTAAGTACCTTTCAGGAAGATGGAAAATCCTAGTCGATCTACGAGGTGGAAGAGGTTGTGTTAGGACTGGTTCTAATTGATTGGGTTCCTCAAGTTCTTTAGCTCGTTGCTCTTGGGAGACATTCTCCTTGAGCTTAATTATTCTTCTGATGCCACTATCTTGAATAAATTATTTTTCAAGAAAAATAGCATGTCGATTCACAATCACATTGTGATCTTTCAGAACATAGAAATAGTATCCTAATGACTCTTTAGGATATCCTATGAACCCAGCTCTAAAAGATCTGAACTCTAACTTGTCCGCCTGCTGTCTCTTGACATGAGCCGGACAACCTCAAATTCTGAGATGACTCAGACTTAGCTTCTTACCATGCCATATCTCATATGGTGTGATAGGAATGATTTTTGAGGAAATCCTATTTAATACATATATTACTGTCATGAGACAATATCTCCAAAGAAACTCAGGGAGGTCTGTAAAGCTCATCATGGAATGGACCATATCTAATAGGGTTCGATTCCTCCGTTTTGAAACCCCGTTGAGTTGTGGTGTTCCAGGTGGAGTCCATTGAGAGACTATGCCATTATCCTTAAGATAGTTTAGGAACTTCCGACTAAGGTATTCACCTCCTCGATCTGATTGAAATCTTAATGGGTTTTTCTGTTTGTTTTTTTACCTCATGTCTGAATTCTTTGAACTTTTTAAAGGCTTCAGACTTGTGTTTCATTAGAAACACATATCCATACCTAGATATATCATCGGTGAAGGTAATGAAGTAGACATAGTTGCCTCTAGCCGGCACATCAAATGGGCCGCACACATCTGTATGTACTAGGGCAAGTAGGTTTGTGGCCCTTTCCCCATGTCCTGTAAAAGGGAGCTTGGTCATTTTGCCTTGAAGGCATGATTCACAAACTGGATATGACTCAGAAGTCAACAGACTCAATAGCCCAGATTTCTCCAATTTATAACCCTATCTTCCGCTATATGACCTAGCCTTAGGTGCCACAGATACCTATCATTTAGACTATCTCTAGGCCTTTTAATTTCCATGGCATTCATATTTTGCTTGATATGAAATACAGATACATCAATATGTAGCTGATAGAGATCATTAATAAGAAAACCATTTGCAACTTTATTATTTTCATAAAATATGTTACAACGGTTCTTATGAAAGCTAATCACATAGCCTTCTTGTGCTAAATATGAAACAGAAATCAAATTTCTGCTTGCTGCAGGCACATAATAACAATCTCTAAGAACTAAATCTAATCCTAACGATAATCACAGAGGGTAGGTTCCCACAGCCACAGCAGCAACTCTTGCTCCGTTCCCGATGCATAGGATCATATCCCCATCCCTTAGCCTCCTGCTCTCCTCAAGACCCTACGTAGAAGTGCACAAATGAGCACTAGAACCAGAGTCAAGTATCCAACTGGATGCAGAGAAAATTGTAAGATTAGATTCTATAATGAGCATACCTCTAGAAGGACCATCCTTCTTGTTCTTCAGGGTGATCAGATACTGAGGACAGTTCCGCTTCCAATGGCCATCTGAATTGCAGTGAAAATATATTTTTTTTTCAACAGTCTTCTTCTTCAGTTCCGTCTTCTTCTTCTTTCCATCCACCTTCTGTTTCTTCACAGACTTCTTCTTCTTTCCAAAAGACTTTCTCTTGGAAGAAGTCCGCTCCACAGTAAGGACTGAGCCTTTTGAACCTTTCAAAGAAAGCTCAGTTGTAACCAACATGTTCATTAACTCAGCCAAGGTACACTGCATCTTATGCATGTGGAAGTTCATGATGAACTGACCATATGCATCAGATAAGGATTGAAGGATCACATCAATCTGAAAATCCCTGTCTAAGATGACATCGAGCTTCTCAAGCTCCTCAAGGTCCTTGATCATTGTCAAACAATGATCTTGGACTGACTACCCATCACGCATTTTAGCCTTAAAAAATCTTTGGCAGACTTGATACTTGACTGTGCGATTTTGTTCACCAAACAACTCTTGTAGGTGAGCCAACATTTGACAGGTAGTCATAATGTTCTCATGCTGGCACTGCAAATCATCAGACATGGCACCCAACATGTAGTACCTGATTTTGTTATCATCATCCATCCACTTTTCTAGAGATGCTCTCTGTTCAGCAGTCGGACGTGCTGGCATGGCAGGTGGGTCCTGGTCCAAGACATGAGTTAGTTTCTCGGGATCCAGAATAATTCTGTAGTTCCTCAACCTGTCCTTGAAATTGGGTCCAGTCAATCTGTGGGTGTTTAGTATTTTGGTCAGAGAATTGGACGCAGACATATTTTCTGTAGAGAGTCAAGAGTTTCTAGTTAGATTTTGTAATCAGACTTAACCAATTTATTTAGAAGTTTTATTTTAAATAAATTAGGCTCCTATTATTTTCTCAGATCCCTACACTCCCTAGGTAGAGATGTGAAAATCTTCATGATTAGTGATTTCTAGTGGATGGTGCAGTCTCACCGACTGGCTCACCACCTCACCTAATAGTTATTGGTGATGGGTCAACCGATGAGTGGACAACTCTTGTCTAATGATTCTCTAATCATGGTGCACCCAAAACTTAGTCTCTAATTTATGAAGCTCATCGTGCCCAGAATATTACTCCAATTCTTAGTTAAGTCAGACCCACCATTTGCATGAATTAGATTCCTGATTAGGTCCCTCACCATATCCAGAATATTGAGCATAACCCATCCTCTAATCCATAGCATCCAATACCTAATGGATATGGTTGTGTCTTCTCGGTGCAACTGAGCCACTGTAACCAGCCGAGAACAATCAACTCCGGGAAGGGCCCACACATCCACAATGGTGGAAGACCTTAGACTTAATATTTTCTTAAGAAGATTTGATTTAGGTCTCATTAAACTTGACTTGACATAGTCATAACAATTATGACTAACCTAGTGACATGGGTTAGCTCGAATTATTAGCCACCTCAATCAGAACTGGGTTGACACCTATGGCCAGGTAAGTGAGACCGGTGGGAGGGATATGCCATTAACTTGACAAGAACGCATTCGAGTCGAGTAGCTTCCAATTAGAAACCAGTCGATCGTATCTACCCAACTTACCTTAGACACCAAATTATCGAACTAGAACCAATTGGGTTAGTCTACAATCCAGGCTCTAACCACTGAGCCAAATTAGGTCTTAACTTGATCGAGTCACATATGAATGTGATTCAACCTTGACTAGACTTAATCCTATTAGGCTGATCAATTATTAGCTTTCATGATCCCACCTAACCAATTTTTGATTCGATTTGATCAACCGCTAGACCTAATTGAGCTACCCAAACCCGAACCCAATTTTATGAAAATGACTTAGATCTGAAATTCTCAATTTTAGACCTAATTTAATTTCATAAGCTTAATTCATTAATTAAGTCTTGGGTTCATAAATAAAATATGTAAATAAATCCTAAGGTTTTAGGATCTAGGATTTTGCAAAAAAGTAAATTTTAATTTCTGATTAAGAATGAACGCGTAGCACCCCTACATGCCATAAGAACACCCCATTGAATGAGAGGAGAGGATTTTAAATCCTATTTTGTTCTTATGACCGGACGGCTATGAGAAATATCTTAATCAAAAATATTAATTTAACTATAAAATTAGTTAGATCTAAGTTACATATCACATATATAATTTCAGATCTAACTTATACATGCTTTGCATACATCTCATGTATTAAAATCTGATCTAATTAGCATGCTTTCAGATCTGATACATCACATATAACATCTAAAAATATGATTTAAATTGAACTATTCAATATAAAATCTATTCTAGACAGTTATTAGAACAATTCTACAACTAGTCTAGGCATGCAACAGATCAATCTTATGAATTAATTAAATTTTATTTTTTATTTTTTGATCTGAATATAATATTTATAATATCAAAAAAATAGAGAATAAATTAGATCTAATTTATATTTTAATCATATTAAAATATAAAACTATAAGACTATTCATAGATTAAACTACTCCTAGTCTAGTCATGCATCTCATACATGTTAGATCTACTTAGATTTAATTTTAAATTTTTTTGATTTCAAATCCTATCATATATGATGTAAAATTTAAAATCTATTAATATCAAATAAATAAAAATAAAAATTAGATCTAAATTAGATCTGAAATAGAGCCATCAACCTGGGTCTGATACCAGTTGAAGAGAAAAACCGGCTTTTTTCCTTGTTGGATCTTCCAGATCTAATGAGCTCTGGGGTGGAATATTTTAAAAAAAATTCTATAATATTTTAGATCTAAGATCTATTAGATCTAATTTTTATTATCTAATATTAAATCTAAAATTAAATCTAAAAATATGAAGAATAGAGAAATACCTCTAGGATAATTAGATTACCCTGTAGATGATCACTGCAATGCCCGAGGTTCTAAAATACACACACAGTCACCTGGCCTCTACCAGTATCCACTCGAGCAAGATCTAGATCATCTTTTTCTCATAAATCTTTGCTCCAAAAATTAGATCTGGATCTGATCTGAAAGATCTTCAAAAGATCTTCTGAAGCTGGAGCAGCAGCTTCTCGACAAATCTCTGCAGCCTTCTAATCAGGAAGCCACCACGCCTTGCATAAGCACCAGATGGACACCCAACCTCTTGGACGTGAAGAGGGGAAGGAGAGGAGCAGAGGGGGCATGGACAAGTGGAGAAAATTTAGGCTTTTTTTGGTTATTGCACAGATAGTCTCAACCCTAGGCGCAGATAGGGTTTAAATAAATCCTGCTACTCCATGCAGTGCCACATCATTCGATCAATCAAAAAATTCTAATTAATTTTGAAAAAATTTTGATTGGTGGAGTGATATCATCTGATCATATCAAATAAGAATTTCCACAATCCCTCCTACTGTTGGTGCCAACACTGGATAAGCACAGTGAGATTGGTGCCCCACAGTCCAAGTTGATCAAGGGATCAGAGTCCTCATCTCATGGGACTCTATCCTTATCCACTTGGGGTGCATGACCAATCTGAATATGGCACCCACTTTAAGGCCCAATTTAGCAAGTGGACACTCCATAAAAAAATCTTCAATGACCTCTTGCCAAGTGGCCTTTAGTCCAAGGTCCATGGGTCAATGTTTGATCAATGTTCTAAAATGGAAATGGCAGGTGACAGGAATTAGCAGGTGTTATCTTAAATTCATCTTATGAATTAAGACAAATCCTTTCTGAGCTGGACTAGCTCCAGTCAGACTGTGAGAAACCTTCTCAAGGTTCTCTGGGTAAGTCAAATCACATTTGACTCAGTCGAGATAGAAAAGATTATACAAGGAAAAAGTTAGGCTCAATCGTGTGCTAGCATGATTTTCTTGAACCTAATTAGATCTAATCCAAATCAATCAAACTGGGCTAGCTCAATTGATGATATCCAGATCCTAACTCTTATTTGTGTGACCCAGTTAGGTTCATTTTCATATGGTAATGAGACATGTCGTGATCTCATCATCGACCTCATCGAAACTCCTTTCGATGGACCAAAACTCTTCTGATTCAGACAATTAGAATGATCGATCATCAAGATCATTCTAATTGCTCCCAAAATCCACCAGTGATATCTAACAGTATATGGTGGCAACCCATCAAAAATGAAGATGAACCTCTTGGTGCAGCTACCTGTGTGATTGAGTTTTTCTATCATGAGTTTCGACTAAATTAGGATTAAGGTGAACTCGTCAAAACCAACATCAGTCATATGAATCAATCAATCGATCCGAGTCCGATGTGAAACCTCAATGAAAAACTCATTTTCATTATTTCACTCTGCCATGGCCATGGGCTTAAGGACTCAATCTTTCGATCATCATAGGACTACTCCTCTCATCTACTGAGGTTGATAGATCCCATCTTGGTGTAATCTGGCTCCTACAATGAATATGCTACAGCCAACATACACCTCAGAATTTTGAATGGCTAGGAGATCGAGTTATGGTGTAGTCAAACTATAACACACTCAAGGTGAACTATCGATGTACCTCAGGTCAAAGAACTAGACACACAGTTGCAGCATCGAGCTAGTCATCGACGAGAAGGTAGACTTTCTTATGACTACTCGAGGTGGTCATGCTCAGTACTCTCATTCTCAATGAATACCTGTACTCTCGCTCTGATGTCTCTACACCGTAGACTCAAGATACATCTATCCTAAGAAAGCGATCGTACACCAACCTTTCGGATCGATCATCATCCTCGTGATGATCCTATGGTCAGGAGCTGTTTATGAGTTAGTTATGTAAATTCATGCCTTAAATTTTTAACTCTTGAAAATATGAATGAACATTCCTACTAACTCAAAGGATGTATCATAGACATAATGTACACAATGTGATAGTAGAATAACCCTTTTATTCATTTATAGTCAAAATTATAAATTTATCCTTACATTTATATAGGAATGTGTCAGCCAATCTAGCATCTAGGGCACACATCTAACAAGAATAATCTGGAAAAAAAATAATAAGAGAAAATAATCTTCTCTCTTACCTTTTGTTTCTACAAGACATCAACTTTTGATCTCTTGATAGAAGACTCTTCTCCATGGATATTGGCACCTCAAACCACCCTGAAGGAACCAGATCTAGGGTTTCAGGGTTAGATCTTGAAAAAAGAGGTTAGATCTTGAAACTTTTTCAAGATCATACAGCAGAAGACTAAAATAAATCAAAATTAATTTTCTAAGATCAGAAAATCCCTAGATCTAAGATCCTATTACATGATTATTACATGGCATTAAATCAGAAACTAAAATATATAAATATAGCATGAACTACATGTTGATCATATCAACATGTTTCAATACTACATCTAATGTATGTATTAAACAATAGATCAGATC
>NC_025993.2:131844455-131880807 GCF_000442705.2 Elaeis guineensis
TATTACCTTGCAAGTTAGACGTTCTAACCTTGCTGATCTGGGCTTGAGGATGATGTTGCAAGCCGCACACGCGTCCGGCCTCTAGGAGTCATCCACATGAGCCCACGAATCTCGATCAGAAGTCCTGCTTCAGGAAATCAGCACAGTATGCTAGTACTGCGCTGATCCTTCTTTGATGGTTGATCAGGTACCTCCTTCTTCTTGATTTGGACTCTTCCAAAGATGGAAAGTAAAAGGAGGAGTTTCAGATCTGAGACACTCTCAAGAAACTCAAGATGGAGGGAGGAAAGATGTGAAAACAAAAACCCAAGAAGAAGACCCTCTTCTTCTTCACGTTTTTCTCTCTAGACACCCAAACTTGCATCTTTTATATCTCCATGACCCAAAGGTATTTCTCTCTGATTTTTGGATGGCACAAAGGTCTCTCAAATCTATGACTTTTTCTAAAATTTCACAAAGAAACTCATCTTATATAGAGAGATATGATAGAGTCCTTGTCTAGGTCAAACACCTAGTCAAGGCTTATCCAAACATGGCAAGTTAAGGGACGCCCAACTCTTGAGCACCTCCTTCATATTTTCGTATATGGATCAATAGAAAAGGATGCACAATGTATACCCTAAAATCCATAAAAATTCCAAAAAAAATTTGGATAAATTCGGTGCAAAATTAAAAGAGTTTTGGATTTCTAAAACTCTATCTCATAGAATTTGAAATCCAAACTTATTCCTTTTAGATTTGATCCAAACCACCTTCCATGTAAGAAAGAAGAGAGGAGACCTTTTGTGAACGTGGGAGAGATCTGAGAGAGGGCTTTTTTTGCACAAAATAAGTGGAGATTGGCGTTGAATAAGAGAGAGGGCGTGGAGAAGGCTTATGTGGCACAAGGTGGAATCCTAGTCTTACTAGGATTCTGTCTTATGACTTGTTTTAATTTGGTTTTCCAAACCAAATCAAATCAAAATTAGATCAACCCAATTAAAATAGATCTTAACCCAATTAAGAATCTAATTTAATCAGATTAAATTAGATTTAAATCTGATTTAATTTTTTAATCAAATTAGAAATTAGATTGACCCAAGTCCTAGTTGAACTAGGACTAGTTTTTCCTTGCACTTGGCTTATCCAATAAACCAATTGGACTTGATCCAATCAAGCCCAAAATAAATCTAATTAAATTATATTTAATTAGACTTAATTTCAGCCCATTGGCTTAATCAAATTAAGCCAATTAGCAATCAAATTGCTAATCGATCCTCCTGCAACACTTGCACTGGGTTAAATGTCAATCGTATTGATCATTTAACCCTAGAACGATTCTTAATCATTGATCAACCATCTGATCGGATCATTAGCTCTAATGTGTGTGACCTCATAGGTCCGAACCTAGCCGGTAGCATAGGAACAAATTTTTATACCAATCGAAGTGACCATCTAGCAATGGTACCCGACGACCGGATAGGTCAAATGTGTAGAACAACATCCTTAGAACCCATGCGGATGTAGTTTTCATATAATTCATCCCCTTGACCAAAATGATCATAGGACACCCCAGAGCTCAACTGTCAACTCTGATCAGGTTGTCCACATTGTATTTCAAAATATCAAATCCATCTGATGGATTACCCTGGCCAAGGTTTTGCTGAATTGAAATACAGCGACTCATTCTTCTCCAACTCTTGGAGTGGTCAATCCCATCTCGATCACACTCTGACTTCGCAAGTACTTGACTGTGCCCAGAAGCCTTCCGTCCCTGAATTAGAAATTCAGTTAGTCCAGTACCAAAGCACAGTGAGTTGCTTGCAAGTCACTGAGGCGATCTCAGGTCTAAGGGACACTTATACCTATATCCCATCAGAGATATTCTCGACAGTAGAATACTCTGGAGTTGGTCACATTCAATGATGATGTACCCTTACATCTCACCTGTATGCCATACCAGTGTCTTCACACTCCTTGGTTAAGAGGACAACCAACCCATATGGCCTACAGCGACCTATGCTTGATAGAAGCTGTCGTCCTTATTAACAGCCTATCATTTGGTCGTGAACAGTTTTAAGGACTAATCGATAAATCCTCTCTTTATCAAACCTAAATAGTCCTAAGGACTTCATCATAACAACGGAGTTCATTAGAAGATGAAAGCTTATGATGAAGATGCCAAATATATTTTATTTATTAACAAATCAATTACAATACTTGGTTGCTCAACCATCAACAGCTTGACGATTGGCTTTTTGGGACATATTTCCCAACAACTCCCACTTGTCCTAAAGCCACTCGGCACAGTATCTAATACCCATCTTCGACTTGTGATTGTCGAACTCCTTTATTGCCAGGGCTTTAGTGAAGGGGTCGGCTAGGTTCTCCTTTCCATCGATCTTCTGAAGGTCGACGTCATCTCGATCCACGATCTCTCGGATCAGGTGGAAGCGGTGCAAGATGTGCTTCATCCGCTAATGTGCTTTGGGTTCCTTCACCTGAGCTATGGCACCAGTGCTATCGCAGTAGAGCAGGACTGGACCATCGAGGGAGGGTGCTACTCCGAGCTCATTGATGAATTTCCTCAGCCACACAGCTTCCTTCGCGGCATCTGATGCTGCGATATACTCCGCTTCACAAACAGAGTCTGCCATAGTATGCTGCTTGGAACTCTTCCAGCAGATGGCTCCACCATTCAGAGTAAAGATATAACCCGACACGCTCCTGCTGTCATCATGGTCAGATTGGAAGCTGGAGTCTGTGAACCCCACAAGTTTCAGATCTGACTCGCCATAAACCAACCATTGGTCCTTAGTATTTCTCAAATACTTAAGGATGGCTTTAACCACTTTTCAGTGATTTTCTCCAGGATCAGATTGGTATCTACTCACTACTCCTAGTGAGTATGCCACATCTGGTCTTGTACATGTCATGGCGTACATGATAGATCCTACGACTGAAGCATATGGGACTCTACTCATACGCTCTCTCTCTTCAGGAGTTGTCGGACAATCCTTCTTAGAGAGAGAAATTCCATGGCCTATCGGTAGATAGCCCTTCTTGAAATTCTCCATGCTGAACCTCTTCAGCACAGTGTCTATGTACATGGACTGGGATAACCCAAGCATCCTTTTAGATCTATCCCTATAGATCTTCATCCCTAGGATGTAGGATGCTTCACCCAAGTCCTTCATGGAGAACTGTGATGACAACCAAACTTTTATTCCCTGTAGTGCGGGGATGTCATTCTCGATTAAGAGAATGTCATCCACGTACAAGACAAGGAATGCCACAACTGGACCATTTGTCCATTTATAGATGCAGGACTCTTCTCCATTCTTAATGAAGCCATACGTTTTGATCACCTTATCAAAATGCATGTTCCAACTCCGAGAAGCTTGCTTCAGTCCACAAATGGATCTCTGAAGCTTGCACACCTTGGACTCATCTGTGGATGTAAACCCTTCAGGTTGTATCATATACATCTCTTCAGTCAGCTCTCCATTCAGGAAAGCTGTCTTTACATCCATCTGCCAGATCTCATAATCCAGATGGACAGCTATTGCAAGCATTATCCGAATAGATTTGAGCATTGCCACAGGGGAAAACATCTCGTCATAGTCAATACCATAATGTTGACGATACCCCTTGGCAACCAGACGGGCTTTATAGGTCTCCACCTTTCCGTCTGCGCCCCTCTTCCTTTTGAAGACCCATTTACACCCAATGGGTTTAACCCCTTCAGGTGGGTCAACCAATGTCCATACATCATTGACCTTCATGGACTCCATTTCGGATTTCATGTCTTCAAGCCATTTCTCGGAATCAGGTCTCTACATAGCATCCATATAGGTGATCGAATCCTCATTATTCTCATCAAGTTCGATGGGATCACCGTCCCGGACCAAGAAACCGTAGTATCTGTCCGGCTGATGCGGTACTCTACCGGATCGCCTTAATGGTGCAGGTATATTGGGCTCCGGATGTGATCTAATCATATCCGACTCAGGTTCAGCTATTGGTGTCGGTCCTTCTACCTGTTGAACTTTATCAAGTTCAACCTTAGAGGCAACGGTTCCTTCACCAAGGAACTCCTTTTCTAAAAAGATTGCCTTAAGGCTGACGAACACCTTTTGTTCATCAGCATGGTAGAAAAAATATCCTTTTGTCTCTTTGGGGTACCCTATGAATGAGCATTTGTCAGACCTAGGTCCAAGTTTGTCTGTGACTAATCGTTTGACATAGGCCGGGCACCCCCAGACCCTAAGGTGTGAAAGTACCGGCTTACGCCCTGTCCATATCTCATATGGAGTCTTAATTACAGACTTACTTGGAATCCTATTTAACAGATAACAGGTCGATTTGAGTGCATATCCCCAGAAGGATATCAGCAAGCTAGCAAAAACCCATCATGGATCGGACCATGTCTAACAAAGTCCGATTCCTCCTTTCAAACACACCATTATGCTGTGGTGTTCCTGGAGGAGTCCATTGGGAGAGAATCCCATTCTCTCCTAGATATGTGAGAAACTCACTAGAAAGGTATTCTCCTCCTCGATCAGATCGAAGAGTTTTAATACTCTTCCCAGTTTATTTTTCTACTTCACTTCAGAATCGTTTGAACATTTCAAATGAATCCGACTTATGTTTCATCAGATAGACATATCCATATCGGGATAGGTCATCCGTGAAAGTTATGAAGTAGAAATATCCACCTCTAGCACTGGTACTCATGGGCCCACATACATCAGTATGTACTAGGCTCAAGAGCTCAGTAGCTCTCTCACCTTTTTCAGTAAAAGGTGACTTGGTCATTTTACCAAGAAGACAGGACTCACAGGTTGGAAGTGATTCACAATCACTAACTTCGAGGATTCCCTCTTGAGTCAACCTGTTTATTCTGTTCTTGTTTATATGACCTAGCCTACAGTGCCATAAGTAGATATCTGACACACTATCTAATCTAGGGTGCTTGCCAGTAGAATAGACTCTTATCAAGCTTGACCTTTTTGGTCTGGCTCTGCACTGATGTCCTAGCCTGAACTTGCACCTTCTTTACTTTCTTCTTCTTGTTCTTCTTCCCTTTCTTAAAAGGTCGAGAACCAGAAGACAAACCTCCCACTAAATTCACCGACTCCTTGTGAAGTTGGTGATCCTTCTCAAAGTTCTGAAGCAACCCCAGTAACCCGTGGTAGTTCTCTTCAGGCTTTGTCATTCTATAATGAGTGAGGAATGGGAGATAAGACTTGGGCAGTGAGTTCAGTATTGCATCTTTCCCAAGCTGCTCATGCAAGAAAAAGTCGAGCTTGCTCAATCATTCCATCAGCTCGATCATATACAATACATGATCAGTGACAGAGGCACCATCCCGCATTTTGGCGTTGAAGATGGCACAACTAGTCTTGTGCCTCTCCACGTCATCGGGTGTGCCAAAGGCATCCTCCAACACTTGAAGCTTGTCCTTTGGCTGAGCCATCTCGAATCTGCGACTGAACTTGTCGCTCATGATAGCCAGCATGATACAGCGCACCGTGGTCCGATCACTGAGCCACTTTTGATAAGTGTCTCTGATTGTTCCACGTGCATTGACAGCTGGCTCCTCAGGTGCAGGATCTATTATCACATATAGGATCCGTTCATGCTCCAGGACTATCTTCAACTTTCGATACCAGCTACCGAAGTTGGGTCCCACCAACTTATCATTGTCCAACAATGATCGGAGCGATAGGGAAGTGGCCATATTTGCACAAAGGAGAACCATAACCTAATTAGTAATTGATTCATTAAACCTAAAGATTTGGACTTTAATCAAAAAGTTTCTCCCACTATTTTATTCGAATTGGTAGCCTCTACCTCCAACTCGAGGAATTACCCTAATTCCTTAGCGGGTACTAGAATCCACTTAGACTGCACACAAGCCCAACTTTGGTTGGTCAACCCATGTACATCTAAGGGTAGGTTCATAACCAATTGTTTCTCTAAATAATTTCTAGTAATTTTAATTTTGCCCCAGAAACCTAATCAGTAGGCTTTGGCCTCCACTGAAAGGATCTGGTTAGGTCCAACCATTAACATGATCATACTTGGTGTATCTAACCAACGAATGATTAAGCCCAACTTTGGTTGGCTCACCTAACCACCATTAGAGAGACACTTCCAAGTCATCATATGATGAGTGATAATTCCATTAGTCAACAAGCACCAGGCCTTTGGGTCTGCAATGATTATTGAGTTAATGGACTCATTATCAAACACCTTAATGGGAGGCTATGACTCAGTTATCTCCATAACTTTGTCATTTTAAGGACCTAATAATTTTAGAAGATTTAAATAATTTAGAGGATGAGGTCAGATGAACCAGCTTATCATGATCCTCCCACTGGCTTCACCAAGTCAGCTTAAGGGAGACCAGGGTTGGTCTAGGAGCACCTAAATCAGTCACACTGATTTACCTAGCTGACATGGGTTAGCTCGAATAGTCAAGTGATCCGATCAAAATATAATTTCACCAAGAGGCCAGGTAAGTTCGATCAGTGGGAGGGTCTGCCAAAGCTTGTCTTAGACACCATCAGAAATGGTCAGGTAAGCAGGCTCCCAATTAAAAATCATCGGTCTGGTTTACCTTAGACACCAACTGGTTTAATTAGTTTCGATTAGATCAACCTAACAGTTCGTGCTAGACCGCTTAGCCAAGAATCAAGTCCATTTGGTTCTCGTTAAAGACATGGACTTGACCAACCACAACTATTGTAATTGATCTAGAGAATCCTTGACCTAATCTAAGATAACAATTGATTAGATTTAGTCAATTCTCTAATTAAGTCCATCTTTAATCTAACCATAGGTCTAACCCAATTAATGGACCTAATTCCCACTAACCCATTAACCCAATGTGTTATGATTTGTGTCTTAGGTTCTTCAATTCACAATCCTAGAACCTAATCAAACAACTTCTTAATTCTTAATTAAGTTTTGGGCTGAGGGTTGGGTTCGGCTTTTCAAAAAAATAATTTTTATATTTATAAAATAATTTTACAATATGATTCTACCAACCATATTGCATGTTTGATTCATAATCAAGATACAAGTGAAATAAATATGAAACTACTTTAGATCTAATCTAAACAGGTTCATGTAATTGAAACAATTTCAACTTTAAATAATTTCTTTGCACAAAAATTATTAACAAAGAGATTTTATTTCAGATTTAAATATCTTTTAAATATAATAAATTATAAATTTAATCTAGATCATATCTAATAAATTTATGATTAAAGATAGATCTACACAAACTAGGACAACCTTTGCACTGTAAGGGGTAAACCTTACAGCAGGACAACCTTGCAGTTTGTGATTGATCTAAAATTTTAATTTTAGATTTAATAATCAGATTATAAATTAGATCTAATCTAAAAAATAATCTAAGCATATATAAATAATCATGTAATAAAGAACCTGGCTCTGATACCAATTGAAGGAACCAGATCTAGGGTTTCAGGGTTAGATCTTGAAAAAAGAGGGTTAGATCTTGAAACTTTTTCAAGATCATACAGCGGAAGACTAAAATAAATCAAAATTAATTTTCTAAGATCAGAAAATTCCTAGATCTAAGATCCTATTACATGATTATTACATGGTATTAAATCAAAAATTAAAATATATAAATATAGCATGAACTACATGTTGATCATATCAACATGTTTCAATACTACATCTAATGTATGTATTAAACAATAGATCAGATCTATTACCTTGCAAGTTAGACGTTCTAACCTTGCTGATCTGGGCTTGAGGATGATGTTGCAAGCTGCACACGCGTCCGGCCTCTAGGAGTCGTCCACACGAGCCCACGAATCTCGATCAGAAGTCCTGCTTCAGGAAATCAGCACAGTATGCTAGTACTGCGCTGATCCTTCTTTGATGGTTGATCAGGTGCCTCCTTCTTCTTGATTTGGACTCTTCCAAAGATAAAAAGTAGAAGGAGGAGTTTCAGATCTGAGACACTCTCAGGAAACTCAAGATGGAGGGAGGAAAGATGTGAAAACAAAAACCCAAGAAGAAGACCCTCTTCTTCTTCACATTTTTCTCCCTAGACACCCAAACTTGTGTCTTTTATATCTCCAAGACCCAAAGGTATTTCTCTCTAATTTTTAGATGGCACAAAGGACTCTCAAATCTCTGACTTCTCCTAAAATTTTACAAAGAAAATTATCTTATATAGAGAGATATGATAGAGTCCTTGTCTAGGTCAAACACCTAGTCAAGGCTTATCCAAACATGGCAAGTTAAGGGACGCCCAACTCTTGAGCACCTCCTTCATATTTTCATATATAGATTAATAGAAAAGGGTGCACAATGTATACCCTAAAATCCACAAAAATTCCAAAAAAAATTTGGATAAATTCGGTGCAAAATTGAAAGAGTTTTGGATTTCTAAAACTCTATCTCATAGAATTCGAAATCCAAACTTATTCCTTTTAGATTTGATCCAAACCACCTTCCATGTAAGAAAGAAGAGAGGAGACCTTTTGTGAACGTGGGAGAGATCTGAGAGAGGGCTTTTGTCACACAAAATAAGTGAAGATTGGCATTGAATAAGAGAGAGGGCATGGAGAAGGCTTATGTGGCGCAAGGTGGAATCCTAGTCTTACTAGGATTCTGTCTTATGACTTGTTTTAATTTGGTTTCCCAAACCAAATCAAATAAAAATTAGATCAACCCAATTAAAATAGGTTTTAACCTAATTAAGAACCTAATTTAATCAGATTAAATTAGATTTAAATCTGATTTAATTTTCTAATCAAATTAAAAATTAGATTGACCCAAGTCCTAGTTGAACTAGGACTAGTTTTTCCTTGCACTTGGCTTATCCAATAAACCAATTGGACTTGATCCAATCAAGTCCAAAATAAATCTAATTAAATCATATTTAATTAGACTTAATTTTAGCCCATTGGCTTAATCAAATTAAGCCAATTAGCAATCGAATTGCTAATCGATCCTCCTGCAACACTTGCACTGGGTTAAATGTCAATCGTATTGATCATTTAACCCTAGAACGATTCTTAATCGTTGATCAACCATCTGATCGGATCATGAACTCTAATGTGTGTGACCTCATAGGTCTAAACCTAAGCTGGTAGCATAGAAATAAATTTTTATACCAATCGAAGTGACCATCTAGCAATGGTACCCGACGACCGGATAGGTCGAATGTATAGAACAACATCCTTAGAACCCATGCGGATATAGTTTTCATATAATTCATCCCCTTGACCAAAATGATCATAGGACACCTCAGAGCTCAACTGTCAACTCTGATCAGGTTGTCCACATTGTATTTCAAAATATCAAATCCATCTGATGGATTACCCTAGCCAAGGTTTTGCTGAATTGAAATACAGCGACTCATTCTTCTCCAACTCTTGGAGTGGTCAATCCCATCTCGATCACACTCTGACTTCGCAAGTACTTGACTGTGCCCAGAAGCCTTCTATCCCTGAATTAGAAATTCAGTTAGTCCAGTATCAAAGCACAGTGAGTTGCTTGCAAGTCACTGAGGCGATCTCAGGTCTAAGGGACACTTATACCTATATCCCATCAGAGATATTCTCGACAGTAGAATACTCTGGAGTTGGTCACGTTCAATGATGATGTACCCTTACATCTCACCTGTATGTCATACCAGTGTCTCCACACTCTTTGGTTAAGAGGACAACCAACCCATATGGCCTACAGCGACCTATGCTCGATAGAAGCTGTCGTCCTTATTAACAGCCTATCATTTGGTCGTGAACAGTTTTAAGGACTAATCGATAAATTCTCTCTTTATCGAACCTAAATAGTCCTAAGGACTTCATCATAACAACGGAGTTCATTAGAAGATGAAAGCTTATGATGAAGATGCCAAATATATTTTATTTATTAACAAATCAATTACAATACTTGGTTGCTCAATCGTCAACAGCTTGACGATTGACTTTTTGGGACACATTTCCCAACACACCCATGCCATCCTCTTTCTCCTCTGCTATTTCTATCAAAAATCCATTAATTTTTTTGACTTTTTCTTCTTCTCATATAGGCAGCACCTTTTTTATATGGTAGACTAGGTCAAAAGACCTAGTCCAACAAGGAGTCCATGGGGTGTCCAACTCTTGGACGCCCGTTGCCTTATCCTTTTCGTGGAGAGCATGATCAGATGCACAAAAGGGGTGACAAAAAGATAGGCTAAGGATGGAGAAAGTTGGCGCATGAGAGAAGAGAGGAGTTCTTGTGAAGAGGGACTCTTTCAAAAAGAAATAAACCTAAACCACTTTTCATAATAAACCAAATCACTTTCCATATTGAATCAAATCAAATCTGATTCAAATCTCTAGAATAAGTGGTGTGAGATTACGTTCCTTAGGTGTGGATATCATAAAAAAATTATCTAAAAATTAATATGTGACATGGGCTTGGAGTTTCTTAGGTGGCACAATAGAGAAGATGGAATCCTAGTCTAACTAGGATTTTTATGTAGACTAGGTCAAGCTCTTTGAACCCAATCCAAATTAATTACAACCTAATTAATGATGATCCTAATCCAACTAGGAGTCTAATTAAATCAGATTAAATCATATTTAATTCTGATTTAAATCCTAACTTAATTAAGAATTAGGTGCATACAAGTCCTAGTAGAATAGGGACTTGTTCTTCCTTGCAACTGGCTTATCCAATAAACCAATTAGACTTAATCTAATTAAATCCAAACTAATTCTAATTGAATCAAATTTAATTAGACTTGATCTTAACTTAATTGTTTAATCAGATTGAGCCAATTAGCAATCCAATTGCTAATCGATCCTCCTGCAACACTTGCATTAGGTCAAACATCAATCACATTGATCGTTTAACCTTAGAATGATTCTCAATCATCGATTAACCATCTGATTAGGTTACAACCTTTTATGTGTGTAACCTTATAAGTTTGAACCTATGCCAGTAGCATAGAACCAATTTTTATACCAGTCGAAATAACCATCTAGCAAATATTCCCGATGTCTAGATAGGTCGAATGTATGCAAAGCAAAATTCTAAGAATCCTAACCCATGGTTACCGTATAATTCATCTTTTTGACCAATAATGCTCAAGACAACTTCGAGTATGCTGTCAACACTCATATAAGTCATCTCTATTGTGTCTCAAAATTTTACAAATCTCGTGACTCCACATGAGGATTACCCAGGCCTAGATTTTGCTAAATTGAAACACAGCGAGACATTCTCTTCCTGAAGTTAATCAGGAGCGGTCAATCCCATCTTGAGTCATACACTGACTTCACAAGTACTTGACTATATCCAAAAATTTTTCGAACCTATATTAAAAATACAGGCAGTCCGGCACCAAAGCACAGTGAGTTACTTACAAGTCACCGTGGTGATCTCAGATCAGAGGGACACTTATACCCATTGGCCTTAGCTAACTACTCTTGACAGTAGAGTGTTACATTGGTCACGTTCAATATAGATGTACTCCTACATCTCACCTGGATGCCATACCAGTGTCTCCACACCACTTGGTTATAAGGACAACCAACGCATATGGCATATAATGACTTACACTTGATAAGTTATCGTCCTTGTTAATAACTTATCATTTGGTCGTGAATAATTTAAGAACCATCCGATAAATCTTTCTTTATCGATTGATTATGGTTCTAAGAATTTCATCATAATTTAGGAGTTCATTTAAGGAAGATAAAATTTTTATGATGAACTTGCCAAATAACTATTGTTATTAGATAATTCATATATTAATTCCAATCATTTACCACTTAGATGATTGGCTTTAGGATATATTTTTCAACAACTTTCACTTGTACTAAAGTCAATCAGAATGATATCAAATATCCTATCTTCCACTTGAATTCGTAGAACTTCTTAGTTTCGAGGCCTCAGCAAATGGGTCGGTCAAGTTCTCTTTTATCATCGATCTTCCAAAGATCGATGTCACCATGATCTAAATCAAAAGTGAAAGCAATACAGAGTATGCTGGTCCTTCAGTTCTTTAGCCAGATTTATGGCTCCAGTGCTACGATAGGACTGGACCATCAGTGGAGGGTGTCACTCCCAACCTGCTAATGAAGCTCAGCGACTACACAACTTACATGGCAGCATCATATGCTACGATGTCCTCTACATCACTAACTGAGTAGGCCAAAGTATCCTGCTTGGAACCTTTCCAATAGATTGCTCCTATAATTAGGGTATAATCCGATACTTTCTTGTTGTCATCTTGATCTGACTGAAATCGAAACATCCATATGTTTAAAGTCAGTATTTTCATATTTGAGTCACTGGACCTTAATATTTTCCAAATACTTAAGGATTATCTATACAATCTTTCAATGGTTCTTACTTAGATCAAACTGGTATCTACTCACTACCATTAGTGAGTATACCATATCTGATCTTAAACATGGAGAAATTAGATGACACCCAAACCTTTATTCCTTGCAATGCTGGAATGCCATTCCTGATTAAGAGAATTTTATCCACAGACAACACAAGAATAACACTACAGAATATTTTGCCTACTTATAAATGCAGGATTCCTCTTTGTTCATAACAAAGATATATGTTCAAAACGTATGTTCCAACTCTGGGATAATAGTAAAAATGGGCTTTATAGGTCTCCACCTTCCCGTCTGTGCTACTCTAATCCTTTTGAAAAATTTATTCACACCTAATGGATTTTATCCCTTTAGGTGAATCATCTAGTGTCTATACACTATTAATTTTCATGGATTTCAATTTAGATTTAATAGCTCCAAGCCACTTCTCAGAGTTAGACTACTGCATTGCTTCCCTATAGGTGATCGGATCCTTGTTAATCTCATCGAGCTCAACAGGATCGCTGTCCCAGACCTAGACACTGAAGTGTCTATCCGGCTAACGCGGTACTCTACCAGATCTCCTTAAAGGTATTACTTTAATGGGCTCCGAGTTTGATCTAATCAAATCCGATTCTGTAAGTTTACTAGATTATGTCGGTTTATTTTCTACCAGTCAAACTTTCAAGTTCAACTTGATAGGCATCAGTTCCTTCTCTAAGGAATTCCTTTCCAAAAGGAATTCTCTACTGCTGATGAGCATCTTATGTTCTTCAGTATGATAGAATTAGTAACCCTTAAACACCTATTGGATCAAGAATCAAGTTTATCTGTATGCAAACTTTTGACATAGGTCGATCAACTCCAAACCCAAAGGTGAGAGGGTCTAGATCTATGTCCATTCCATATCTCATATGGAATCTACACAACAGACTTACTTAGTATATTTTCAGAGTAAAACAGGTAATCACACAAGAGCACAATCCTGAAACAGGTAGAGAAGTGAACCCTATTGTGAATTGAACCATGTCTAACAAAGTTCAACTTCTTCTTTTAGATATATTTTGTTTCGAAAAAGAATCTACTGAGAGAGAATCTAATTCTCTCCTAGATATGTCATAAATTCACTGGATAAGTATTCGCCTCCTTGATCTGATCGAAGAGTTCTAACGTCTTATCTAGTTTGTTTCAATCTTTCATTATTGAATTATTTGAATATTTCAAGTGATTCAGGCCAGACGCACCCATGCCCAGATAGGTCGTCTGTAATGAAATATTAATATCTTCCTCTGACACTTAAGTTCACAGGTCTACATACATTATTATATATGAGACTTAGAACTTTATCAGCTCTTTTACTTTTTTCATTAAAAGGTGACTTTATCATCTTTCCAAGAAGACAAGACTCACAGGCTATCAATGATTCACAATCATTGATGTGAGATTTTTCTCTCAAGCTAATCCATTTATCCTATTCTTGTCAAGGTGACTAAGCCAAAGATAGACATCCATGACATTATCTAACTTGGGTGTGTACATTACACTTAATAGACTGTGTAAATATTAAATATTATTTCTTTATTATCTATATATTATTTTAACATTATTCATAATAATATCACAATAATCTTTCTTTATTAATGAATGATAATCATCTTTGGCCAAAAGGCCAACAAAGATTACATTCATCATAAACAATGGACAATAGTAACAAGTACTCTAAATGACAATATTTGAAAATAAGCTCTACAATTCCTAAAGTTAGAATTGGAATAAGACTTTCATCCCTAACATTCAAGAATTTCTCACCATTTTCAAACATTCCACTTACTTGTAGTCCTAGCAATAAATTGTATAAGACCATCGGTATCTAATACCTAAGTAGTAGAATTTCATAGAGAAACTTTAAGGTGTTATTATATAACATCTTTGATGAGCAACTCTTGCTCCTTTCTCTTGTTCAACCTATTATGGTCAAGGGAAGCAAGATAATTCTTTTTCCTATGACCCTGCTTCTGACAGTAGAAGCAACATGCCTGATTTGGATCGATTTTAGACTAATTATTTTGACTGGACTAAGAAGCCCCAATACGAATCTATTCATACTGCTGAACCAAATTCAACTTTTGATACTAATTAATGAAGTTGGGTCCCATAAGTCATCACTATCTAACAGCGATTGGAGCAATTAAGGTTTAGCCTTATTTTGAGAAAAGAGAACAATGACTTAATGTATATGAATTATTTTAAGCCTAGAGACTTGGACATTAGTCTCAAGGTTCTCCCACTATTTTATTCAAATTGGTAGCCTCTACCTCCAATTCAAAAATTACTTTAATTTTCTAGTAGGTACTAGAATCCACACAGACTACACAGAAGTTCGACTTTGATTGGCCAACCCATCTGCATCTACGGATAGGTTCATTAATCAATTGTTTCTCCAAATAATTTCTAGTAATTTAATTTTACCCTAGAAACTTAATCAGTAGGCTTTGGCCTCCACTGTAAGGATCTGGTTAGGTCCAACCATTAACATGACCATACTTGGTGTATCTAACCAACGAATGATTAAGTCCAACTTTGGTTGGCTAACCTAACTACCATTAGAGAGACACTTCCAAGTCATCATATGATGAGTGATAATTTTATTAGTCAACAAGCACTAGGCCTTTGGGTCTGCAATGATTATTGAGTTAATGGACTCATTATCAAACACCTTAATGAGAGGTTATGACTCAGTTATCTCCATAACTTTGTCATTTTAAGGACCTAATAATTTTAAAAGATTTAAAATTATTAGTGATTTAAGGATAGAAAGGACATGGACTAATTTGCTCCTACTGACTTCACAAAGTCAAGTCCTCCCACTGACTTCTCAAGTCATTAACAAGGACTAGGATCAAATTTGGTCCATGGGCACCTAGATCAGTCTCACTGAATGAAATTAGATTCACTAATTTTTTATGTGACATGGGTTAGCACGAATCAATGAGCAACCTAATCAAGACCTGATTAACCACATTGGCCAGGTAAGTATGATCGGTGGGAGGGTTAGCCAAAGCTTGCCTTAGACACCATGAGAAATGGTCAGGTAAGTGGGCTCTCAATTAAAAACCATCGGTCAGGTTTACCTTAGACACCAACTGATTTATCAATTTTGATTTGGTCTGCCTAAAGACTCGAGCTCAGCCGTTGAGCCACGATCAGTATCTATTTGTTAGATATATGGACTTTGATCAACTACAACTATTGAAGTGATCTATAGAAATGACCAAATCCTAATTAACTTTTAATTAGGTTTGATCAATTTCTTAACTTAGTCCATATTTAATCTAATCCTAGGTCTAACCCAGTTAATGACCTAATCAAAGCTAACCCATTATCCTTTAAGCCATGTTTTATGGAATTGTCTTTAGGATCTTTAAATCATAAACCTAGATCCTAAACAATCACTTAATTCTTTTAATTAAGTTCATGGCTGAGGGTTGGGGTTTAACATTTTGAAAATTATTTTCAACTTTTGAAAGATTTAATACAATTTAGTGTTGTTTCACTAAATAGGTTGACTCATTTTAAAAATGGGTTGGCTTATTTCACTAACAAACACTAACAATTAAAATCAGTGAGAAAAATAATTGAGCCAACTTTTCAGTTAAGCTGGATTGCCGGTCGAGCTGGCCCGATAAGCAAACAGAACCTTCGCAAGATCCTATTCTTTGTTGATTTTAATCTATGTACATTACATAAAATTTTATGAAATGAAATAGACTTAATCTAAAATACTCATGACAAAATTTATTTAAACTCTTTTAAATTTTTTAGATCGCAACGTACCAGGACAACCTTTGCACTGTAAGGGATAAACCTTACAGCAGGACAACCTACAGTCCATGCGATCATTATTTTATTTTTTAGATTTATTTTAATATAATTATAAATATATTATGAAAGAACCTAGATGCTCTGATACCACTGTTGGAAAAGGTGCAGGGTTTCATGCATGAATTTTAAAATAATTTTAAAATATAACATAGTGAAATATATAAATTAAATAATTTAATATATAAATATATGTAATCAATTACTAAACTCTACAATTAAGACCTATAATATGTCATATTATATTTATAAATTAGAAAATAAAAGCTTTGGTATTGATCAAATCAATACCCTAGATCTAAAATAGTTTTAGATCTAAAATCTAGATCACATCTAGATAAGAGAAGAGATCAGATCTCTTACCTTCATGCAGGTCGAGAACTCCACGATTGATTTTCTTTGTTGCCTTTTGAGCTGCACATGCATCCGACCTCTACAGGTGATCTACATGAGGCTGCAACAAAATCGGAGGTTCGTCGAACGAAGATCTTCTCGAAGTGCTAGCTTCTTGCAGATCCCTCCGGATGGTTAATCTAAAAAATATTCTTCGAATCTCTTGGACATTCCATGAGATGAAGAATATGAGGAGGAATGAGGGAGAAGTCAAACCTTTTGACCTCCCTAAAATCAGAAATAAAATATAATAGAAAAGATCCTAAGAGAAGACAGTTCTTCTCTTTCAAGTCATCAACGATTGATGTCCTGAGAACATCTCTATGCTAGGACATGAGGAGACCTTCTTCTAGAGATATTTTCCAAACTTTTAGATCTTATGATATCTGATTTTTTTCATAAAAAAATTTATGATTGATAGAGAAGAAGGGTTCTAAAATAAGCCTTAAGAGAAGACCTTCTTTTCTTCTTCTACTCTCATCAGAACATGATCAGATCATGTCCAAAAATTAAATCACCATGCCCCAACTAATTGGACCACAAATTCACCATTCTATTCCTCTTTCTCTCTCAGATTTTTATCATATAAAAATATAAAAATAAAGAGAGAATAATCTAAAAAAAATAATAAGAGAAAATAATCTTCTTTCTTACCTTTTGTTTCTACAAGATATCAACTTTTGATCTCTTGATAGAAGACTCTTCTCCAAGGATATTGGCACCTCAAACCACCCATGCCATCATCTTTCTCTTCTACTATTTCTATCAAAAATCTACCAATTTTTTTGACTTTTTCTTCTTCTCATATGGGTGGCACCTTTTTTATATGGTAGACTAGGTCAAGAGACCTAGTCCAACAAGGAGTCCATGGGGCATCCAACTCTTGGATGCCCCTTGACTTATCCTTTTCATGGAGAGCATGATCAGATGCACAAAAGGGGTGACAAAAAGATAGGATAAGGATGGAGGAAGTTGGTGCATGAGAGGAGAGAGGAGTTCTTGTGAAAAGGGACTCTTTTAAAAAGGAAATAAACCTAAACCACTTTCCATAATAAACCAAATCACTTTCCATATTGAATCAAATTAAATTTGATTCAAATCTCTAGAATAAGTGATGTGAGATTACATTCCTTAGGTGTAGATATCATAGAAAAAATATCTAAAAATTAATATGTGGCATGGGCTTGGAGTTTCTTAGGTGGCGTAATGGAGAAGATGGAATCCTAGTCTAACTAGGATTCTTATGTAGACTAGATCAAGCTCTTGGAACCCAATCCAAATTAATTGAAACCTAATTAATGATAATCTTAGTCCAACTAAAAATCCAATTAAATCAGATTAAATCATATTTAATTTTGATTTAAATCCTAACTTAATTAGAAATTAGGTGCATACAAGTCCTAGTCGAACAGGGACTTGTTCTCCCTTGCAACTGACTTATCCAATAAATTAATTAGACTTAATCTAATTAAATCTAAACTAATTCTAATTGAATCAAATTCAATTAGACTTGATCTCAGCCCAATTGCTTAATCAGATTGAGCCAATTAGCAATCCAATTGCTAATCGATCCTCCTACAATACTTGCATTAGGTCAAACATCAATCACATTGATCGTTTAACCTTAGAACGTTTCTCAATCATTGATTAACCATCTGATTAGGTTACAACCTCTTATATGTGTGACTCTATAGGTTCGAACCTAAGCTGGTAGCACAGAAATCAAATTCTGTACCAGTCGAAGTAACCATCTAGTAATGGTTCCCAATGTCCAGATATGTCGAATGTATGCAAAGTAACATTCTAAGAACCCTGACCCATGGTTATCATATAATTCATCCTTTTGACTAATAATGCTCAAGACAACTTCGAGTATGCTGTCAACACTCATATAAGTCATCTCTATTGTGTCTCAAAATTTTACAAATCTCATGACTCCTCACGAGGATTACTCAGGCCTAGATTTTGCTAAATTGAAACACAGCGAGACATTCTCTTCCTGAAGTTAATCAGGAGTGGTCAATCCCATCTTGACTCACACATCGACTTCATAAGTACTTGAATGTATTCAAAAATTTTTCGAGCCTATATTAAAAATACAGACAGTCCGGTACCAAAGCACAGTGAGTTGCTTGCAAGTCATCGTGGTGATCTCAGGTCGGAGGGACACTTATATCTATTGGCCTTAGCTAACTACTCTTGACAGTAGAGTGTTACATTGATCACATTCAATGCAGATGTACTCCTACATCTCGTCTGGATGCCATACCAGTGTCTCCACACCACTTGGTTACGAGGACAACCAACGCATTGTTGGAAAATATGTCCCAAAAGCCAATTGTCAAGTTGTTGACGGTTGAGTAACCAAGTATTGTAATTAATTTATTAATAAATAAAATATATTTGATATTTTCATCATAAGCTTTCATCTTCTAATGAACTCTATTGTTATGATGAAGTCCTTAGGACTATTTAGATTCGATAAAGAGAGAATTTATCGATTAGTCCTTAAAATTGTTCACGACCAAATGATAGGCTGTTAATAAGGATGACAGCTTCTATCGAGCATAGGTCGCTGTAGGCCATATGGGTTGGTTATCCTCTTAATCAAGGAGTGTGGAGACACTGGTATGGCATACAGGTGAGATGTAAGGGTACATCATCATTGAACGTGACCAACTCCAGAGTATTCTACTATCAAGAATGTCTCTGATGGGATATAGGTATAAGTATCCCTTAGACCTGAGATCACCTCAGTGACTTGCAAGCAACTCACTGTGCTTTGGTACTGGACTAACTAAATTTCTAATTCAGTGATGGAAGGCTTCTGGGCATAGTCAAGTACTTACAAAGTTAGAGTGTGATCGAGATGGGATTGACCACTCCAAGAGTTGGAGAAGAATGAGTCACTGTATTTCAATTTAGCAAAACCTTGGCCAGGATAATCCATCAGATGGATTTGATATTTTGAAATACAATGTGGACAACCCGATTAGAGTTGACAGTTGAACTCTGAGGTATCCTATGATCATTTTGGTCAAAGAGATGAATTATATGGAAACTATATCCGCATGGGTTCTAAGGATGTTGTTCTACATATTCGACCTATCCGATCGTCGGGTACCATTGCTAGATGGTCACTTCGATTAGTACAAAAATTTATTTCTGTGTTATCGGCTTAGGTTCAGACCTATGAGGTCACACATATTAGAATTCATGATCCGATCGGATGGTTGATCAACGATTAAGAATCATTCTAGGGTTAAATGATCAATACGATTGACATTTAACCTAGTGCAAGTGTTACAGGAGGATTAATTAGCAATTCAATTGCTAATTAAATTAATTTGATTAAGCCAATGGGCTGAGATTAAGTCTAATTGAATATGATTTAATTAGATTTAATTTAGGCTTGATTGGATCAAGTCCAATTAGTTTATTGGATAAACCAAGTGCAAGAAAAAAATTAGTCCTAGTTCAATTAGGACTTGGGTCAACCTAATTTTTAATTTGATTAAAAAATTAAATCAATTTTTAATCTAATTTAATCTGATTAAATTAAGTTCTTAATTGGGTTAAGACCTATTTTAATTGGGTTGATCTAATTTTGCTTTGATTTGGTTTGAGAAATCAAATTAAAATAAGTCATAAGATAGAATCCTAGTAAGACTAAGATTCCACCTTGCACCACATAAGCCCCCCCCACGCCCTCTCTCTTATTCCACGCCAATCCCCTCTTATTTTGTGTGACAAAAGCCCTCTCTCAGGTCTTTCCCATGTCCAAAAGGTTTTCTCTCTTCTTTCATACATAGAAAGTGGTTGTAGATCAAATCAAAGTAGGAATAAGTTTGGATTTCAAATTCTATGAGATAAAGTTTTAAAAATCTAAAACTCTTTCCTTTTTGCATCAAATTTACTCAAATTTTTTTGAGATTTTTGTAACTTTTAGGGTACATATTGTGCATCCTTTGCTGGTGGTCCATGCATGAAAATAAGGAGGAGGCACCCAAGAGTTGGGCGCTCCTTATCTTGTTATGTTTGGATAAGCCTTGACTAGGTATTTGACCTAGACAAGGACTCTATCATATCTCTCTTTACAAAATGAGTTTCTTTATAAAATTTTTGGTTACCACTGAGATTTGAGAGACCTTTGGGGCATCCAAAAGTCAGAGAGAAAGACCTTTGGGTCATGGATGTTGTGATCCAGGTAGTGTGCCCAAGGCCCAGGGGACCAAGGCTAAGGCCAAGGTCCATCATTCATGAGGGTTTCATGGAGGCTCTAGGGCTAGTT
Organism: Elaeis guineensis; assembly: GCF_000442705.2. Lineage (NCBI taxonomy): Eukaryota > Viridiplantae > Streptophyta > Magnoliopsida > Arecales > Arecaceae > Elaeis > Elaeis guineensis. The sequence goes on from NC_025993.2 coordinate 131,865,375, forward strand.
GGGCCTTAGGTTGAAAGGCTGTGGGCCTTTCAGGTTCTTGAGGTCTAGGTTATGTGAGCCTCAAGGGATCAACTCTTTATAGGCCAGATCTGAGCTCAGGATAGATGAGATTAGGTCGAGTCATGGGTGTACATGGACTTGGGTTAACGTAATCTTCCATAGAGTTGGTCAAGGGAGTTTTGAGTTTGGGTCACTTGACCCTGTGTTTATATATACATGTACTGTATAGGTTGGATTAAGCCAAGGAATACAAAAATCATTTCTCCCAAGTCTCTCTCTCTTCTCCGTCTCTCTCCAGCAATTCTCCATGCCCCAGGAGCAAGAAACCCTAGGGTTCTTGCCGCCAGGTCCATAAAAGGCAGGAAAACCAAGGGGAGGCGCTAACCCCCTCCCCCTTTGTGCCGCCAACCAGATCTGCTCTCCCTCTCTTGCTGCCACCCAAGCATCAGGTTCAAGATTTGAAATCTCTTGAGAAGAGGTTGGTACAAGTTTCTCTTAGATCTGGAGTTGATCTGAGGTCGTTTGAGGCACGGGTGAGATCTCCATCAACAGAACTACAGGAAAGGCTGCAGCAGGACAGATCTGCAAGGTCTGGTTCCATCTACCTTCTTTCCTATCTAGAATACCCTGATTAGAGATCTATGAATTATAAGACCTCGGTCCAGGCCTGATCTGGTTGGGTACCATATCTTGGATTTTTTAGAGGTGATCTTAGAGGCATTCTTCATTTGGAACGAAAGGCTGACGAAGAAGACAGCAACCAGGCTGATTTCATCAAGGGCCTTCAATCAAGTCCAGAAGTCTCCAAATTTATTCGTTGCTGGTTCCACTACACCCAAGGTCCATGGGAGGAGCCGGGATCATGCTTCAATAGTTGGTATTAGAGCCACGGTGGTGAGGAAGCGGTTCCAAGCACGAGAAGTTGAAGATCCCAAGTGCTGAAAATTTTCAGCAAGGTACCATCAAGGTATATTCTACACTTCTTGATTTTATATTGCTTGTTTGGCTTGGATCCAGTCATAGGCAGTAATATGAAGGTTGATTTTAAGAAGTTTGATGGCAAAAAAAAATTTTTCATGTAGAAAATCCGGGTGGAGGATCTTCTGGTGCAAGCAGATCTGGATCAGGCTTTGGATGAGAAGCCTGAGGGAATGACAGATAGACAGTGGGCATCATTGGAGAAGAAAGCATGCTCAGTGATCAGAGGATGTTTGGCAGTTACGGCATTGTATTCGGTGCTGAAAGAAAAGACCCCGAAGGGCCTTTGGTCGAAGTTGTACACCATGTATATGGGGAAGAATATGTGCAACAAGCTAATGCTGAAGAAGAGGTTGTACAGTCTTCGGATGCAGGAGGGATTTGATGTGATTGGCCACATTCAGGGGTTCGACCAGTTGTGCATGGAGTTGATGAATATCGGGGTGAAGCTGGATGAGGAGGATAAGTCCTGTTGCTTTTGTGTTCGCTGCCAAGATCATATGACTCTTTGGTGACTACACTGCTCTACGGCAAGGAAACTCTGGAATATGAGGACATTGTCTCAGTGCTGAGGTCTAATGAGCAAAGGAAAAAGTTGACCAGAGATCGGGCTCCCCAGGAGGGTTTGGCAGTAGGGGAGAGGACAGGCAGAGGTAGAAGCAAGTCCAGGGGGCGGTCCAAGTCCAGGAAGGGAAAGAAAGAGATGAAATGCTTCAAGTGCAACGAGTTCGGGCACTTCAAGTGAGAATGTCCACTATGGAAGAGCAAGAAGGGAGAAAGAAGTGGCTCAGAATTAGTGAGTGCAGTTGCTGGGCAGCAGGTGGAGGATGATCTACTTGTGGTATCAAATGGTCACAGGTATTATACGGAGGAGTGGACACTAGACTCTGCGTGCTCACATCACTACACACCACACAGGTCTTGGTTTGTGACATACACCAAGACAGATGAGGGATCAGTGACTCTAGGTGATAATCATCCTTGCAAGGTGACTGGGATAGGGACAGTCAGGGTGAGGATGTTTGATGGGATTGTGAGGACATTGACAAATGTAAAGCACATCCCGGAGCTGGAAAAGAATCTGATGTCACTAGGCTACTTGGAGCGTAGTGGATACAGCTTCAGCAGTAGGGCTAGAAGCGGAGTACTGAATATCTCCAATGGAGCTATGGTGGTGATGAGAGATAGGAGGTTGGACAATAACCTCTATCACATGGAGGGATCTGTGGTGACCGGAGAGTCTGATGCAGCAGCTGCAGCACAGGACCAGCAGGGGGCTTACAGGATGTGGCACTACCGCCTAGGCCACATGGGTGACAAGGGACTGAGGGAGTTGAGCAGGAGAGGACTCATCTCTGATCTGGAGGATGGTGCTACAGGGAAGAACTGTGAGCCTTGCCAGATGGGAAAGCAAAGGAGAGTTCAGTTCAACATCAGTACAGCCCGCAGTGCAGCCCCTCTAGAGTTAGTACACACGGATGTGTGGGGACCAGCCCCAATTTTAGCTAGAAATGGGGCCAGATACTTCATGACCCTGATTGATAATTTCTTAAGGAAACTCTAGATTTACTTCATGAGAGAGAAGTCTGAGGTCTTCATCAAGTTCAAAATCTGGAGAGCTGAGGTGGAGAAGGAGCAGGGGAGGAGTGTGAAGTGTCTGAGGTCAGACAATGGCGGGGAGTACACCAGCAGAGAGTTCCAGGACTACTGTGAGGAGTGTGAAATTAGGAGACACTTCTCAGTTAAGGAGACTCCACAGTAGAATGGGGTGGCCGAGAGGATGAACAGAATACTTTTGGAAAAGGCACGATGCATGAGGCTGCAGGCAGGGCTTCCAAAGGCGTTCTGGGTTGACACAGTTGATGCAGCGGGTTACTTGGTCAATCGATCACCTCACACCAGGTTGGATGGCAGGCTTCCAGAGGAGGTGTGGTCTGGGAGGATAGTTGGGCTGGGCCATCTACGGATATTTGGGTGCACGGCCTATGTGCACATTGGAGCTGGTGAGCGGAGCAAGCTAGACGCCAGATCACACAAGATGGTGTTTCTAGGCTATCCACGAGGAGTCAAGGGATATAGGCTGTGGGATCCCTTGGAAAAGAAGGTCATCATTAGTCGGGATGTGACTTTTGATGAGGAGTCAATCCTACGGAGGCGAGCAGGCATGGAGGAGCAGCAAGAGCAGGAGGAGGTCCAGCAGGGCGCTGCTGGACAGCTTACCTCTTTGATTTTGCCTCTTGCAGGTACTACGGGAGGACATGACATTCAGGTGGATAACCTACCTATGGTGTCTCCACAGGTGGAGAGGATTCAGATGGATGATCGAGGTGGAGAGGTCCAGCAGGAGCGAGCTGGATCGAGGACTGATATCGGTGTTGCCCTACACAAGCCCAAGAGGACCATCAGGCAACCGAACCGATATGGCTTCGAGGAGATGCTGTCATATGCTCTAGTGATAGCGAATGGAGACCCATATACGCATCAGGAGGCTATTGAGAGCTAGGATAGAGAGCGGTGGGTCCAGGCGATGTCCGAGGAGATGCAGTCTCTCCACAAGAGCCAGACGTGACGATTGGTGCAGTTGCCACAAGGGAAGAGGCCCATTGGCTGCAAATGGGTCTACAGTCGCAAGGAAGGGCCTTCAGAGCAGAGAGGTATCAGATTTAAGGTGAGGTTAGTGGCCAAGAAATACTCCCAGAAGGAAGGCATCGACTTCAGCAAGGTCTTCTCTCCCGTCGTCAGACATACTTTCATCAGAGTGTTGCTGAGCATTGTAGCAGCTCAGGATTTAGAGCTGGAGCAGATGGATGTCAAGATGGCATTCCTCCATGGGCATTTGGAGGAGAGGATTTACATGGAGCAGACACCCAATTTCAGAGATCCAGGATCAGAGGGAAAGGTTTGTCTGTTGCAGAAGTCGCTGTACGGGCTGAAGCAGTCACCGAGGCAATGGTACAAGCGGTTCGACTCCTATGTGCACAGCATTGGACTTTCCAGGTGCGAGTTTGATCCCTGTGTTTATATTCAGTCTCTTGAGGATGGTTCTAGGGTGTTCCTACTCTTGTATGTGGATGACATGCTTATAGCATGCATGAGTAGGAAGGTTGTGCAGGATCTGAAGGCATCCTTATCTCGGGAGTTTGAGATGAAGGATTTGGGCCCTGCAAGGAAGATCTTAGGCATGGAGATTTTCAGAGACCGAGCCCAGAGGGTGATGCATCTATCTCAGGGGGGCTACATACAGAAGGTCATAGAGAGGTTCGGGATGAAGGGAGCAAAGCCGGTGGAGCTGCCACTTGCCGGTCACTTCAGACTCTCGAAGACCATGGCACCACAGACTGAGGTGGAGGCTCAGGAGATGGAGATGGTTCCTTATGCTTCAGGAGTTGGGAGCTTGATGTATGCGATGGTCTATTGTAGGCCAGACATCGCTCATGCAGTGAGTCAGGTTAGCAGGTTCATGACGCAGCCTGGTAGGGAGCACTGGAGAGCTCTGAAGTGGATATTCAGATACCTGGCGGGTTCAGTTGGAGTTGGCATCTACTACGGATAGTAAGGAGGTGCAGTGGGATACTCTGACATGTTCAGGGAGGCTCAAGGGCTGATTGGCGGTTATGTAGATGCAGACTTCGGTGGAGATTTGGATACCCGGAGGTCTACGACAGGCTTCATCTTTAGCCTGTTTGGAGGTCCTATTTCTTGGAGATCGAGTCTGCAGCCTATCACGACCCTATCCACTACAGAGGCGGAATACATCAGGCTAACAGAAGCAGTTAAGGAGGTAATTTGGTTGAAAGATTTGTTAACGGAGATGAACCTTACTCAGGAGGCCATTAGAGTGCACTGTGACAGCCAGAGTGCACTTCTATTAGCACAGAACTCAATCTATCATGCAAGGACAAAGCACATCGACATTCGGTATCATCGGATCAGGGAGCTTGTGGAGGATGGCAAGGTGGAGCTGGTAAAGGTACACACCAAAGAGAACCAGCTGATGCACTTACGAAGGTACTTCTACGGGACAGCTTTCAGAGATGTGTTGAGCTGATTCGGCTGATGGATAGAGTGGAGCTGGTTGAGGCCTTGGGATACCAAGATGGAGATTGTTGTGATCCAGGTGGTGTGCCCAAGGCCCACGGGACCAAGACTAAGGCCAAGATCCATCATTCATGAGGGCTTCATGGAGGATCTAGGGCTAGTTGGGCCCTAGGTTGAAAGGCTGTGGGCTTTTCGGGTTCTTGAGGTCTAGGTTATGTGAGCCTCAAGGGACCAACTCTTTATGGGTCAGGTCTGGGCTCAGGATAGGTGAGATTAGGTCGAGTCATGGGTGTATATGGGCTTAGGTTAACCTAATCTCCCATAGAGTTGGTCAAGGGAGTTTTGGGTTTGGATTACTTGACTCTGTGTTTATATATACATGTACTGTATAGGTTGGATTAAGCCAAAGAATACAGAAATCATTTCTCCCAAGTCTCTCTCTCTCTTCTCCCTCTCTCTCCAGCAATTCTCCATGCCCCAGGAGCAAGAAACCCTAGGGTTCTTGCCGCCAGGTCCTTAAAAGGTAGGAAAACCAAGGGGAGGCACTAACCCCCTCCCCCTTTGTGCCGCCAACCAGATCTGCTCTCCCTCTCTTGCAGCTGCCCAAGCATCAGGTCCAAGACCTGAAATCTCTTGAGAAGAGGTTGGTACAAGTTTCTCTCAGATCTGGAGTTGATCTGAGGTTGTTTGAGGTGCGGGTGAGATCTCCATCAACAGATCTACAGGAAAGGCTGCAGCAGGACAGATTTGTAAGGTCTGGTTTCATCTACCTTCTTCCCTATCTAAAATATCCTGATTCAAGATCTACAAATTGAAAGACCTCGGTCCAGGCCTGATCTAGTTGGGTACCAGATCTTGGATTTTTTAGAGGTGATCTTAGTGGCGTTCTTCATCTGAAACGAAAGGCTGATGAAGAAGACAGCAACCAGGCTGATTTCGTCAAGGGCCTTCAATCAAGTCCAGAAGTCTCCAAATTTGTTCGTTGCTGGTTCTGCTACACCCAAGGTCCATGGGAAGAGCCAGGATCGTGCTCCAATAGTGGAGATATAATAGACACAAGATAGGGTGTCTAGGAGAGAGTAAAGAGAAGAAGAAGAGGGTCTTCTTCTAGGGTTGTTAGTTTCATCTCTTCCCTTCCTCCATCTTGAGTTTTCTGAGAGCATCTTAGATTTGAAACTCTTCCTCCTACTTCTCATCTTTGAAAGTATCCAAATCAAGAAGAAGGAGGCACCTGATCAACCATCAAAGAAGGATCAGCGCAGTACTAGCATACTGTGCTGATTTCCTGAAGCAGAACTTCTGATCGAGATTCGTGGGCTCGTGTGGATGACTCCTAGAGACCAGATACGTATACAGTTTGCAACATCATCCTCAAACCCGGATCAGCAAGGTTAGAAAGTCTAACTTGCAAGGTAATAGATCTGATCTATTGTTTAATACATACATTAGATGTAGTATAGAAACATGTTGATATGATCAACATGTAGTTCATGCTCTATATATTTTAATTTCTAATTTAGTGCTATATAATAATTATGTAATAGGATCTTAAATCTAGAGATTCTCTAATTTTAAAAAATAAATTTTGATTTATTTTAGTCTTCCGTTGTCTAATCTTGAAAAAGTTTCAAGATCTAACCCTGAAACCCTAGATCTGGTTTCTACAATTGGTATCAGAGCCAGGTTGTTTATTACATGATTATTTATACATGCTTAGATTATTTTTTAGATTAGATCTAATTTATAATTGTTGGGTATAAAATACCCACAGCCAAGATCCTCGACGGAATCGACTTCGAGCAGCCCTGCTCCGCCCGAACTCCTACGGGAGTCGGGCTCCACCGCCGACATCAGCACAGCCCCGCCCGGACTCCTACGGGAGTCGGGCTCCACCGCCGACTTCGAGCAGCACAGCGCCGCCCGGACTCCTACGGGAGCCGGGCTCCACCGCCGACTTCGAGCAGCCCAGCTCCGCCCGGACTCCTACGGGAGCCGGGCTCCACCGCCGACATCAGCACAGCCCCGCCCGGACTCCTACGGGAGCCGGGCTCCACCGTCGACTTCGAGCAGCACAGCCCCGCCCGGACTCCTACGGGAGCCGGGCTCCACAGCCGACTTCGAGCAGCCCAGCTCCGCCCGGACTCCTATGAGAGCCGGGCTCCACCGCCGACATCAGCACAGCCCCGCCCGGACTCCTACGGGAGCCGGGCTCCACCGCCGACTTCGAGCAGCCCAGCTCCGCCCGGACTCCTACGGGAGCCGGGCTCCACCGCCGACATCAGCACGCCCCGCCGGACTCCTACGGGAGCCGGGCTCCACCACCGACTTCGAGCAGCACAGCTCCGCCCGGACTCCTATGGGAGCCGGGCTCCACCGCCGACATCAGCACAGCCCCGCCCGGACTCCTACGGGAGCCGGGCTCCACCGCCGACTTCGAGCAGCACAGCCCCGCCCGGACTCCTACGGGAGCCGGGCTCCACCGCCGACTTCGAGCAGCCCAGCTCCGCCCGGACTCCTACGGGAGCCGGGCTCCACCGTCGACATCAGCACAGCCCCGTCCAGACTCCTACGGGAGCCGGGCTCCATCGCCGACTTCGAGCAGCACAGCCCCGCCCGGGCTCCTACGGGAGCCGGGCTCCACCACCGACTTCGAGCAGCCCAGCTCCGCCCGGACTCCTACGGGAGCCGGGCTCTACCGCCGACATCAGCACAGCCCCGCCCGGACTCCTACGGGAGCCGGGCTCCACCGCCGACTTCGAGCAGCACAGCTCCGCCCGGACTCCTACGGGAGCCGGGCTCCACCGCCGACATCAGCACAGCCCCGCCCGGACTCCTACGGGAGCCGGGCTCCACCGCCGACTTCGAGCAGCGCAGCTCCGCCCGGACTCCTACGGGAGCCGGGCTCCACCGCCGACAGCGACGCAGCTCCGCCCCGACTCCTACAGGAGCCGGGCTCCACCACCGACAGCAGTGCAGCTCCGCCCGGACTCCTACGGGAGCCGGGCTCCACCCTCAGTTTCAACTGCTGGTAAGCTCCATCCGGACTCCTACGAGAGCCGGACTTCGCCTTTAATTTTACATTGCAGGAAGACTTCGCCCGTGCTCTTAAGGGAGCCGAGCTTCATCTCCGATGCCAACGACTACAGCCGCAAGCAGACTCCGCCCGGACTCCTACGAGAGCTGGGTTCCGCCCGCAACTTCGGCTCCGAGAGGGTTCCGCCCGGACGCCCCCGGGAGTCGGGCTCCACCCACGACCCCAACCGCCAGGAGGACCTCTCCCGGACCTCAACAGAAACTGGGCTCCGGCCACTGCCGAGCTTCAATCAACAGATCCACGCCCCCTGACAGGCCGCGGTAACCATCGCCACCCTGCTCCACTTCCTGTGGCGGATTTCGCACAGCTCCACTATCCCCTGGCAGGCTGTGTCAACGGCCACGATTCTGCTCCGCTCCCTGCGGCAGGTGCTGCACGATCCCACTACTCGCTGGCAACTAGCGGCAACGGACGCCGCTCCACTACCTGCAACGGGCCCTACGTGGCGGGCCGCGATGATGGCCACGTGTCTGCTCCACCATCTTCCGCAATCAATTCCCCCTGACCATGGGCGGCCCACTACCAGGCGGTTACAAACATCGCCATCAATCAGTTGCCTCCTCCGCCTATAAAAGGGAGACCCAGATACGTTATTCTTTAAGCTCATTTTCTTATCTCAAAACTCTGCTAAATTTTCCGTTCGAGCACTCCATTCTTGTTGAGGCAGAGAACTGACTTGAGCGTCAGAGGGTCTTGCCGGAGCAACCCCACCTCCGGTTTAGACTTCCCTTGCAGGTCCCGGCGGTGACCGCGGCTTCCCTGACTCCAGCTTCTCCGGTGCAAGCAGATTTTTGCACCAACAGGATTGGCGCTAGAGGAAGGGGCTGTGTCTTCGCAGCACCCTTGTTCTTGAAGGAGCGCTCAACGGACCCGCTTCCAGCCATCTTTTCCGGCATTCAATCCTCTTTTCCCCATCCGATGCCCTTTCGCGACGTTTCTGCACAACTACCTCCGGCTATGGTCGCCGATAAAGAGTGGCCGGGTGATCAGTCTCCGCCGGATTCCATCAACGTCATCTCGGGGGAATCCCGGCAGGGGGCAATCAGCACATCAGCTGCATCCCTCAAGCGGCAAAAAGTTGAAAAACCCATACCTTCACTGAAGAAGACGCCCAGGAGTCCAATTCCCTCATAACGACGCGGTCGTAGTTTCCTTGAATATAGCAAATTATGACGTCCGTCGCATTCTCGTCGACAACGGAAGTTCGGCCGACATCTTGTTCTACAATGCCTATTTAAGAATGGCCACTCTTGGCGGTCATCTAAGACCGATTTGCTCCCCCTTAATAGGGTTTACTGGTGACGCCGTTCTGACAGAAGGAATGATAGCTCTAACTGTGACCGCGGGTCAGCATCCAAAGCAGTCCAGAGCCCTGGTGAATTTCCTAGTGGTAAAGGCGCCATCCGCCTACAATGCAATTCTTGGCCGACCCGGCCTCAATGCCCTCAGAGCCATTGTTTCGACCTACCATTTAAAATTGAAGTTCCCCACCAACGAGGGGATCGGAGAAGTCCGGGGAGACCAAGCGCTGGCCAGGCACTGCTACAACATTGCCCTGCAAAGAAACGATCAAGCGGACCTCTGTCCGGTCGACGGATTGGACGTGCGTGACGACCTCACTGAAGAGAGGGGCAGTCCAATCGAGACCTAATACCAGTTCCTTTGAATGATGGGAATGCGGAGCATGTGGTGTTAATTGGCTCCAACCTGGAGGAGGAGGTGCGGACGCGTCTCGTGGATTTCCTCCGAAGGAATGCGGACGTTTTCGCATGGGTCCCGGCGGATATGCGGGGATCGACACAAAAGTCATGGAACATCATCTGGCGGTCGACCCTAAACATCGGCCAACAAAAGAAAAAATCCGGAGTCATGCCCCGGAGAGGCAGAAGGCAATAGCCGAGGAAGAGGATAAACTTCTCAAGGCCGAATTTATCAAGGAAATCAATTATCCTGAGTGGATCTCCAATGTTGTCTTGGTCAAGAAAGCAAACGGCAAGTGGAGGATGTGTATCGACTTCAAAAAGCTGAATAAGGCTTGCCCAAAGGACAGCTACCCCCTTCCCAGGATTGACCAACTGGTGGACGCTACCTCGGGCCATGAGCTTCTCACTTTTATGGATGCATTCTCCGGCTATAACCAGATTAGAATGGCATTGGAAGATAAAGAAAAGACAGCTTTTATCACTAATCGCAGCCTTTACTGCTACAGGGTTATGCCGTTCGGCCTCAAGAACGTGGGCGCAACCTATCAGTGACTGGTGAACAAAATCTTCAAGGAGCAGATCGGCCGAAACATGGAGGTTTACGTGGACGATATGCTCGTGAAAAGCAGGTCTTCCAGAAATCATGTCGCCGACCTCGAGGAAACCTTTGGCACTCTTCGAAAGTATAGAATGAAGCTGAACCCGACCAAATGCGCCTTTGGGGTAACCTCAGAAAAGTTCCTGGGCTTCATGGTATCAGGGCGCGGGATCGAGGCCAATCCAGAGAAAATTTGCGCCATCCAAAATATGACCGCCCCAAGGTCGATCAAGGAGGTTCAGTGCCTCACGGGAAGAGTCGCGGCTCTTAATCGCTTTGTCACGAGGTTGGCCGAACGATGTTTGCCCTTCTTTCAAACCCTCAAGCAGCCGAAGAACTTCTGTTGGACCTCTGAATGCCAACAGGCATTCGAAGAATTAAAAAGCTACCTTAGCTCGCCCCCACTGCTGGCGAAGCCCGAGCCTAAAGAGGAACTATTTTTGTACCTGGCAGTCTCTCCCACAGCCCTTGCAGCTGTCCTTGTCAAAGAGGAAATGAAAGTCCAGCGACCGGTCTACTACATTAGTCGCGTGTTGAGGGACGCCGAGACCAGGTATACTAAATTAGAAAAACTGACCTACGCCTTGTTGATTACAGCTCGGAGACTCCGGCCTTACTTTCAAGGGCACACGGTGACGTTACTCACCGACCAACCGATCAAGGCGGTTTTGCACCGAGCTGATACCTCTGGGAGAATGGCGAAATGGGCAATCGAGCTCACAGAATTCGACATCAACTACAAATCTAGACCGGCAATAAAGGCCCAAATATTGACAGATTTCATAGTAGAATGCACCATCCCCGAGGAAGCCGAACCCGAGCAAAGCAAAATTGACGACCTGAAGACTCAACCGAACTCCCCCGACGAAGAAGCCAGCTCCTCCGATCGCTTTTGGACCCTCCATGTGGACGGATCTTCCAACATGGTGGGCGCAGGTGCAGGCCTGATCTTGACCAGCCCGGAGGGAGTCGTCGCGGAGTACGCTCTGCGTTTCGAATTCCCCGCAACAAACAATGGAGCGAAATATGAAGCTCTGATCGCAGGATTGAGGATCGCCAGGGAGCTTGGAATAGGTCAACTCTGGGTGCACAGTGATTCCCAACTGGTGGTGGGGCAAGTCAGCGGGAGCTTTGAAGCGCGAGAGGACAGTATGGCCAAATATCTTGAGAAGGTGAAGGAGTTCACCCCTGCCTTTGGCAATTTCGACATCAGGCAAATTCCAAGGTCGGAGAATACCAGAGCCGATCTTCTCTCCAAACTGGCGACATCGGCTCCGCCGAATTGCCCAAAGGCGTCCTCTTTGAAGTTTTAAAACATCCGAGTACGGAAGAACCGCGACTCGTAATGGAGATCGACCACGAGCCCAGCTGGGTCGACCCGCTGATAACCTATCTTAGAGATGGGATTCTCCCTCAGGATGCGAAAGAGGCCCGAAAACTCCGAAATCAAGCCTCCCGGTACATCCTTTATGAGGGCAAATTGTACAAAAGATCGTACTCCTTGCCCCTCTTGAGGTGCCTCCGGCCCTCAAAGCTGACTACGCTTTATGAGAAGTACACGAGGGAGCTTGCGAAAGCCATTTGGGTGCCAGGTCTCTATCCCACAAGCTACTCCGCCAAGGGTATTACTGGCCAACAATGCATCATGATTCAATCGAATATGTCAAAAAGTGTGATCGATGCCAGAGATACGCCAACGTCCAGAGACAACCTGCTACCGAACTCACACCCTTGAGTGCCCCATGGCCTTTTGCACAATGGGGGATGGATATCCTTGGCCCCTTTCCCATGGCGTCCAGTCAAAGGAAATTCCTCCTTGTAGCAATCGACTACTTCACCAAATGGGTCGAGGCCGAGCCACTAGCAAAAATCACAGAAGCAAAGTGCAGGATTTCGTCTGGAAATCGATCGTGTGCAGGTTCGGTTTGCCTAGAACCCTAATCACAGATAATGGACGGCAATTCGCGAGAGCCAGATTTGCTGAATTCTGTGAAGATCTAAACATCTCCCACAACTTCACATCAGTGGCCCATCCTCAGGCGAACGGCGAAGCTGAGGTAACTAACAGAACCCTTTTGCAGGGGATTAAGACAAGGCTCGAAAAAGCAAAAGGAACCTGGGCGGACGAACTTTATCATGTGCTATGGGCGTATCGAACCACCCAGAGGTTGCCTACAGGGGAGACTCCCTTTGCTTTAGCCTTTGGTACGGAAGTCGTCATCCCGATCGAGCTTAAACTCCCGTCGGCACGAGTCGTGGCATTCGACGAATCCCAAAACGCACAAAGTCTCAGAGCCAACCTCGACCTGCTGGAAGAAAGGCGGAGATTGCTCAGGTTCGAATGGCAGCCTACAGACAGAAAGTTGCCCGATATTACAACGCCCGAGTCAAGAACAAGGCATTTAAAGCAGGAGATCTAGTGCTCCGATGAGCTGCTGTCTCGCAACCACAGGGCCAGGGGAAGCTTGCCCCAAACTGGGAGGGACCTTACGAGGTCAAGGAAGTAGTCCGGCCTGGAACTTATTATCTTAAGGAGCTCGGAGGAGTCGACCTCCCGCGACCATGGAGCTCAGAAAACTTACGATGTACTACCAGTAATTTCATCCTAATCAAAAAATGCGTGCCCATTTATCTTGGGACAATTCAAGCAAACTGTATCAAAAATAAGAGGGCAACCTTATAAAAGTCGAAGGCCCGGTTCTTTTAGATCGGATGGGGGGAGAGGCCTCGCAACGCCCATATGTGCCCCCACAGCCCTGTTAGGGACAGGAGGAGAACCTCGCCCTAACTCGAGCAAAGTCGAAGGCCCGGTTCTTTTAGACCGGATGGGGGGAGAGGCCTCGCAACGCCCATATGTTCCTCCACAGCCCTGTTAGGGACAGGAGAAGAACCTCGCCCTAACTCGAGCAAAGTCGAAGGTCCGGTTCTTTTAGACCGGATGGGGGGAGAGGCCTCGCAACGCCCATATGTGCCCCCACAGCCCTGTTAGGGACAGGAGGAGAACCTCGCCCTAACTTGAGCAAAGTCGAAGGCCTGGTTCTTTTAGACCGAATGGGGGGAGAGGCCTCGCAATGCCCATATGTGCCCCCACAGCCCTGTTAGGGACAGGAAGAGAACCTCGCCCTAACTTGAGCAAAGTCGAAGGCCCGGACTCCTACGGGAGCCGGGTTCTAACGACAGAGAAGACTTTTCTCGGACTCCTACGGGAGCCGGGTTCCAACAACAAAAAAGACTTCACCCGGACTCCTACGGGAGCCAGGATCCATCGCCGACTTCAGCTACAGGACAACCCCGCCCGGACTTCTACGGAAGCCAGACTTTGTCTATGACTTTGATTGCAGGAAAACTTTGCCCTAACTCTTACGAGAGCCAGGCTACTCCAACTTCAGGAGGGCTTCTCCGTTCGGACTATCGAGGGGACCGAACTTAGCCCCGACTTCAGCGGAGAAAAATCCAAGCAAACCTGACAAGTGGGTATCTTCGAACGGCATAAAAGCCGAAAAGGAGCTCGACGAATGATGACCCCACATGAACTGAAGAGGTCGCCGACGATTTTGGGACGACGTAACACAGACAAAGAGAAGGAAAATGAAGAAATTCGACAGACAACTATTTAACACAAGATGCAGACGAGGTACCAAAATCACTTTTTCATTTAACAGAAGTATACGTTATAGGACCCGATGGGTCAGGGAAAAAAGAAAAAGAAGATACGCGTCATCGCAAGCCTCGCAAGCATGGTTCAGGCAGGACGAATCGGAGGTCGCTCCGAGCTACGAACTCCTCTCTTCGTCTCTATCCTTCTCAGTCGCGTTCTCCAGTGCGTGCAACAGCTCTCGCCCCATCTCGCCTCATTCTATTTTCGAAGTCCCAACCTTAGCGGGAAAGGGGTGGGATAGATCTTCAGAGGCAGTAAGGGCAACGGTGGCAGTAGCGAAGACCTGTTTCAAGAAGAACCGTAGCCACTTCAGGAGCGATGGCGACACCAGAGATGTGCCTCATCTCCGAATGCACCACGACGGCCTCCACCCAAGACGCTCCGGCAAGGTCGGCATGCGTTACTTCCACCGTCCCCGCAACAAATTCTACTACCCCGCCGTCGACGCCGACCGCCTCTGGTCTCTCGGCCCCGACGGCGTCAAGGATCCCGTCATGGCTGATGACGACTGCTCTGCCCTCTTGACCGGTATCACCCCGCCTTGCTACTCCAAATTTGCAGGCAGAATAACTTCACCGACAGCCCCCGTTATTAAACCTCTGTTGTTGAAGGAATTCTTCCTTGGGCCCCCTTTAAAACGACGGAGATTCTCACCGGCCGCCATTCTCCTCCTCACCTTCCTCCAAGCCCTAAAAATTCCTTCAAGAACAGCCTCCCGAGTAGAGGACATGGTGCGAGGGAAAGAGACAAGAACTGGGGCGAGAGAAGCAAAACTCTCAAACGAAAGAAAAGCGCCAGGATGAAGCCACAAAGGGACTGAGGGGTTTAAATAGCCGACGGATCCTGGCACAGTTATGACGGCGGGCATTCCTGGGCCAGCTGGTGTGTGCCACGCGTCGCGCTTATCCCCTTCATCGCCATCGAGGGTTGACCGCTCACAAATTCTCGCGACACGACGCTTGGGATCGCGTTTCAACGGGGGTTCCAAAAAGACTTTTCAGGTCACCTTCATCGAAAAGCGGACTCTGGCGTGCGCGCATTAAATGTCAAAAATATCTGGGGGCGGCAGGGCGCAGGATTCGAAGGGTCGATTCCGGCTGTGCACATCTCTCTCTGTGTGTACTTCCTTCGCTTGAAATTCAAACTCGGAAGTGGGGGGACTGGTGTTGGGTATAAAATACCCACAGCCGAGATCCTCGACGGAATCGATTTCGAGCAGCCCTGCTCCGCCCGAACTCCTACGGGAGCCGGGCTCCACCGCCGACATCAGCACAGCCCCGCCCGGACTCCTACGGGAGCCGGGCTCCACCGCCGACTTCGAGCAGCACAGCCCCGCCCGGATCCTACGGGAGCCGGGCTCCACC